>NC_133294.1:23284526-23474536 GCF_005239225.2 Populus alba | reverse complement strand
GCAGTTTACAGGTTCAAGTTTTCCCCCATCTCATCCTACTACTCATTAGCATCTCATGGTCCTTCATCCATGGTTGCCCAAGATAGCACATCTAATAGTGTCTATAGCCATGGTTGCTGCACCTATTTTCCAGGTACTGTTATAACCCATTTTTTGGGTTATTCCCCAATTCACATTTTTTTCTCTCTTTTAAAAAAAATAAAATACAAAAAATAAAAAAAAATATTATCAAAAAAATATAACAGTGAAAAGAGGATGCCAAAATGCTCAAAAAATGGTTAAAAATTGGTTGAGTAGGTTCAAAAATATAAAAATTAAAATTTGACAGTATTTTGTTGAATGATGATAGCCGTGTTAACAAAAGAAAATTCAATTTGAGGAAGAAAATTCCAAAATTAAATGTTTATGGACTCAATTAAATTTGATTGAAGGTTTAATTGAATTTATAGAAGGTTTGATTGCAAAAAAATTTGATTTTGGAGTTATTTTGGGCTTTAATTGGAAGAAATTAAAGTTTTGGGATTAAATTATAATTTTTTTAGAGTTAATTTGGTCAAATCAGGGGCTTAATTGCATAAATATTGAAGTTTGATGGCTAATTAGGGACATAATTGAAGAAATCTGAAAACCAAGGACCAAAGTGGAAAAGGTGCGTAAATAGAGGGTTGTAATTAAAGCCAAATCAGGGGTCAAATTAAAGACATTATAAGTTTATTGATCAATTGAGGGTCAAATTGCATAAATCAGAGACCAAGGACCACGTTAGAAAAGGCAGCCAACTTCAAGGTTGGCGATTGAATTTGGCAGGGATGCAATTGAATTAATTTTAAAAATCAAATTTGCAATTGAGGACTCGATTGAACAAATCACAAATTGAGGATTGATTTGTACTTTGACATAAGATTGGCGCCATTTTCATTTAAATAAAACAGTGCGTTTTGCCCAAAATGGCACCATTTCATACACTGTTCATTAAAAAAAAAGCCCAAAACGATACTGTTTTGAATCGCACTATAGACTTTCTTCTTCCTGGACGTGTAGAGAAACAGGGGAAGGGAGCTGTGTTCCCCTGCATTTTCACTGACTTTTCTCCTCTCCCTCTCTCTCTCTTAAACATCAAAAAGACGTTGACCATAACCCCACTTGCATAAACTCTAACCCATGGCCTACCACCGGGAGGTGAAACACAGGAGGGACGTGCCCCTCTGGCGGTTTTGTGGGGCGACTGCACAGTGAAAACAGAGGAAGAGAGAGAGAGCAAGAAAAAAAAAGGAAAAGAAAAAAAAAGAGAAAAAGGAAGAAGGAGAGTAGGAGGGACGAACAAAAAAGAAAACAGAGAGGGAAAGGAGAGAAATGAAGAAGATAGACGAAGAAGTGGAGAAGAAGAGAAAACATAGGAGAGGCTGCCACTGTCACCACCACCGTTGCCGCCGCTAATGGCCACGCTTAGGCTACACCACCCCCGTGTAACCTCATGCTGCCCTGTTTATTTCCTTCGTGCTTTGCCCTTGCCTCCATTTACATAGCCCCTTTATTTTTGGGCCGAGTTCGGCCCAACCCACTGATTTGGGTCAACTCTGGCCCACTTCCGAAATAAAAAAGAAAAAAATATTTTAAAAATATTTTTTCAAATTTTATAATTTTCCCGTGTATTTTTTATGTTATTTTGATTAATATCGGGTAGTATTTTTATGTTACTAAAAATACAAAATTCGATGTGACAATACTTGGTTTTCGTCAAAACTTCTAAAAATACAAAACAAAATTAAAAAAAAAGACAAAAATATTTTTGTGCATAGGACCAAGTGTCTCAAAGCTAAAAAATCATATTGTGTTTTTCATACACCAGAAAACAATGTTTTAACATGCATTTTAGCTTTAATAACCAGTTTATTAAAGTCAAAAGTACATTGACGCAATACTAGGTGGCGACTCTCATTCAAATTTTCCACTGATAAGAGACAAGAATTCCTTGTCTCTCCATATTTTCTAGATAGACCTATACATTTTTTTCTTAAGGGTGGACGATCGCCGCGACGCCACACATGTGCGGCAGGTACTATCTCCTCCCAACTATGAATCCATTGTATTCTCTAATGCTGACAGGTATGAGGATTAGCATGGTGTTATGCAAGATGAAATTCAGGTCTTGTACTTTAATGACACTTGGTTCTTAGTTTCTTTTCATCCTTTAATGAATGTTGTTGACAATCATTGAGTGTACAAGATAAAGCACCGTGTAGAGGTAGTATTGAGCGGTATAAGGCACAATTTGTTGCCTACAGGTTTTACTTAGCAAAAAAGCATTGATTACTCTAAGAGCTTTAGTCCTATCATTAAGTAAGCGATTGTCAAGTTGGTTTTCTCTAGTGTGGTTTTGTGTGGTTGGAAGATTCATCAACTCAATATATATAATGTCTTCCTCAATAAAGTTCTTCCGAAGAGATCTACATGAAACAACCTCTTGGTTTTGTTGACTCTATTTTTTCCTCTTATATGTGCAGGTTGCACAAGTATTTATATGATTTGAAGCAGGCTCTGTGACCATGGTACACTTGTCTGAGTAATTTTTTGCTTTCTCTTGGCTTTCACTCTTCCAAGGTTGACACCTCCTTATTTATCCTGTCTGTGAGTACTAATATCTTTTATCTTCTTGTTTATATTGATGATATCCTACTTACAAGTAGCGACTCTACTATACTTCAACGCCTAACATAGTTGCTGAGTTCAAAGTTTAAGCTTTGAGACTTAGGAAATGTTCATTACTTTTAGGACATTGAGGTTCAGTCCACTAGTATAGATCTGATGTTACGAAAGCATAAGTATATTCTTAACATCCTTACTCGGGCTAGTATGACCTCTTGCAAACATGTTGATACTCCTAGTTCTACCTCCAAAGTTACAATGTTGCCTGATTCTTTATTTTTTGATCTTACACATTTTCATCAAATTGTTGGTGCTCTTCAATATCTCACCTTTATAAGATCAAACATCTACTTTGTTGTTAAGAGAGTTTATCAGTTTATGCATGCTCCTACAGATTCTTATTGGGCTGCCGTTAAATGCATTCTACATTATCTTTAGGGTATGATATCATATGGCTTACATATCACTCGCAATTCCTCCTTTGATTTACATGACTTTATGAATGCGGATTAGGTAGGTAGTATTGATGATCACAAGTCTATAGGTGGTTATCTTGTTTTCTTTGATCATACACCGATTTCATGGAAATCAAATAAGCAACACACAGTTGCCCGCTCCTCTACCAAGGTTGAATATAAAGCCTTGGCAAACAACACTGCTAAGGTTATCTAGCTTCAATACTTAGTGTCAAATCTGCAGATCTCTTCTACTTCTACTCTAACCATTTGATGTGATGATCTTGGTGCTACTTATTTGTCTATGAATCCTATCTTTCACGCCCATAAAAAACATATTGAGGTTGATTATTTGTTTTATATCTTCTCATGATCAACTTGCAGATGTCTTTACTAAGTCGCTTCCTACTACTTCTTTTACTGTTTTTCAACTCAAGTTTCAAGTCGATCCTCCACCCTCAGCTTGAGGAGGCATATTATGGAATGTGTGTGTTTGTAGGACATACTATATGACTACTCTAGTGTTGTAATCTTTATCTTAACTATTGTATATTGCTCTACATATATAAATAGAAAAGGTTGACTAACTAAAGGTTAAGCCTCCTATTTTTCTTTAACTTATTCTCTAACGAAGAATAGCTAGTTAGGATTTTTTTTCTTCTTTCCAAAACTCTTTTTTTTATTGTTGTTATGTCGATATATATATATAAAGACAACTATTGCTAAGCTTAGCTAGTAACACATACTTCTTCCCTGTATTTGGCAAACTATTTCATGCTCTTATCGTATTAATGCAAACTCTGCTGCCCGCATCTTCACTACATGGTTATTTGTGTAGCAAATTAAGAATGCAATTCGACCCTGGAAGTGGCCGCGCCTCTTTTTTCCGACCCAAGTACGTGCTTCTTTTATATATAGACGCTCGCACACACCTAGCTAGTTTGGTTTTTAATTTAATCATCTTCATAAACTCTTTATTAGAGAGAGATAGGCGAGCTTAGCCTAGTTAGCTATAGAGAGTTATAATCCTTCTGGTTCCCCAAGCAACAGGAAATTAATTTCTAATCCATTCATATATATATATATATATATATATGATCTCTTATTATACCCTATAGTATTCCATTCCAATATTTCTATTATGTTATATGACCGAAACACAATCTAGCACTAGCTTGCTAGTGCATTATGCCAAAAGGATAATTATGCTTGGCTCACGGTCACTGTCACATTCACAGCAGCATGATGAGTTCATCTAACAATTCCCATGATCATCAAGATCAAGAACAAGGGATTCCACCTCCATCAACGGCATTTCATATGCGTCAATTGCTAGTCAGTTGCGCAGACCTCATCTCTCAATCTGACTTCTCCGCAGCTCAACGCCTTTTCTCCCACCTTTTATCCTCCACCTCTTCTCCTTACGGCGATTCCACTGAGAGGTTGGTTCGTCAATTTGTTCGAGCCCTTTCTTTCCGCCTTAATCATCATTCCACCCCCACTAGAACTAGTACTGCTCCTCTTGATTTCAGTCCTCCTTTTCCTCCTCCTTGTACTACTAATACTAATAACAAGATGATGATGATGATCAGCTATGAGTCGACGGATCAGGAGACTCTTCGGTCTTGCTACTTGTCCCTGAATCATATCACCCCATTCATAAGGTTCTGCCATCTAACTGCCAATCAGGCTATCTTGGAAGCCATACAAGTAGGGCAGCAAGCCATTCACATCATAGACTTCGATATCATGCATGGGGTGCAATGGCCTCCATTGATGCAAGCTTTGGCCGACCGATCTAACAACACTCTTCATCCCCCTCCAATGCTTCGAATCACCGGAACCGGCCATGATTTGAACATTCTCCAGAGAACTGGAGACCGCCTTTTGAAATTTGCCCACTCCTTAGGCCTCGGGTTCCAATTTCATCCTCTTCTCCTTCTCAACAATGATCCTACTTCTCTTGCTCTCCATCTCCCATCAGCAATTACTCTTCTCCCAGATGAAGCCCTCGCCGTGAACTGCGTGTTGTATCTTCACAGGTTCCTTAAGGATGATTCTCGTGAACTGCTCCTTTTTCTCCATAAAATCAAGGCCTTGAACCCCATGGTAGTGACGGTTGCTGAAAGGGAGGCCAACCACAACCACCCTCTCTTCTTGCAGAGGTTCCTGGAGGCCTTGGATCACTACACAGCTCTCTTCGATTCCTTGGAGGCAACCCTACCACCAAACAACAGGGAGAGACTGGCAGTTGAGCAGATATGGTTTGGGAGAGAAATAATGGACATAGTAGCAGCAGAAGGAGAGGGAAGAAGAGAAAGGCACCAGAGGTTTGAGACTTGGGAAATGTTGCTAAAGAGTGTAGGTTTTAGGAACGTTCCACTGAGTCCCTTCGCACTTTCACAGGCCAAGCTTTTGCTAAGGCTCCATTATCCTTCAGAGGGTTATCAGCTTCAGATTCTCAACAATTCTTTCTTCTTAGGTTGGCAGAATCATTCCCTCTTCTCTGTCTCTTCCTGGCACTAGCTAGCTACCTAAATTAATTGCCTTCTTTCTAATCAATTATTAATGTAAAAGCTAGGTAGCTAACTAATTTATGACCTCAACCGCTCATTAATTCCACTAAAGTTATAGATTAAGAAAATATAATGAATGAATGAATATTAATTGTCTAGTTCCTTTCTGCTACCTGATCTTGCCATTACACCTGCTTACTTTGTTAAATAATTGCGCATATATATATATATATATATATATATATATATATATGGTTCTCTTTTTTTGTGAGTACCCACCCCCACAACGAAGTTCCATTATCAACATTGTATACTCACACACACGCAAGCCTGCAGCTGTGATTGTAGCTATATGGGTGCGCATGCAATGGATATTAACATGCAATGGATATCCTTGACTCTCTAGACAGATGGCTTGATCCATCGGTTCTGTTGGCTTAACATTATGCGATGCAATTGTAATATTAACATGCAATGAAGGATATTAAATTTTGGCTTCATAGCGCACCGGCCACCTGCAGCCCAATATGGCTCCCATCTAATTCGCTAGAATTCAGCACTCCCTGCGCAAGGCATGCATGTTTAATGCAACCTTTGGTCCATCGGTTCTTTTTCGGGTAGTTCAAATTAAAGTTTAATTACTCCCCATTTTTAGAATTTTAATTAGTGGTGTACGAGTTATGGCCACGTGCTCCGCCATATATCCGTATACTTTTCATAAAAAAGCGAAGTCTAGGCGTCTATCGTTTCTAAAAACATAAGAAAATGAAATGGCTGGGCTTATAGCAGCAAAGAAATTGGCAATGGTAGTAAACATATAAAAATAAAAAAATAAAAAAACATTCAGCCCATCCCAACCCGAGTTGTTTTTTGATAAACATGTAACCTTTATAATAAGAGTCTAGTCAACTTGGTTTGACATGCAAAACTTGTAATTTGGGTAGTAAAATCGGAATAACCCAAGAGATTAATGTTTTGAAACCCGACTCGATAGTTTAACTTATGACCCGGATGATCTAGGGTCTAGACTAGGCTGGATTTCAACAAAAATAAAAGAAAAATTGACCTAAAATGATCCAGTCAAAAAATCAAATTGACTCACAACCTAATTAGCATTGGAAAAAACCAGTCAAACCTTTTTCTCTTTGTTATTATTTTTTTCTCATAATGATGTTATTTTCATATTTTATATAAAAAAAGGTTGGCCTGGGTCAACCAACCTAGCTCGTGAACCAAGACATTCCCTAGGTCAACTCCCGAGTCAAGTTTGAAAAATATGCAATAGATAAATTTCAAAACTTGTGATACGGGTTATTAGACCGAAAATAGCATACATGAAAAAAACCAAGAAATCCAATCCTCAACAAATTAAAAGTTGAAAACAGGAGGGGGGAATCATTTACGAAAGGATCTAAAATAAGAAATAGCAATTAAAACAATAAGGGTGAAAATCAAAATAGAAAATAAATTAGAGGGAAAGAGTAATTCTTTGATTGGAGGGTTAAAATATTGAAAACAAACAACAAATGAACAAAAGGATAAAAAATCAAAAAAATAAAGATCAAATTAGAAAAACTAATACATCACAAACTTGAATTGAAAGATAAAATTGAAAACTAATAAAACCTTGACAAAAGAGCCAAGGAAAAAAATAGAAATTAAAACAAGGACCAAATTAAAAAAAATTATATATATGAAAAATTAGAATTGAGGATTAAATTGAAAATAAATAAAATTTAATAAAAATATCAATGAAAAAAACTAAAAATCAAAAGAATAAAGATTGAAGTTGAAATAATAAGAAAAAAAAAAATAACTTGTGTGTTTTTAGTTAGGAAAGAGAACAGTGGGGAAAAAGAAAGGATGACTGACAAGAAACCGTAAAATATCCATGACACATGTCATATGGGAGGAAGAGAATGCAATGTCGTATCCAACGACACAATGAAAGGGAATTTTATGCCACTGGAAAGCGTCATACATGCTAGTAACTTTTAAATTAAATGATATTTAATTAACAAAAAAGGACATATATAACCTTGATTACCTCGATAATTACAAAAAAAAAAAACAACATAAAAAAAACCTAAAGGCCCTAAACATATGGTTTAAATTTTTTGACCCCATAATCATACTTGTCAATTCATTAATTGCACATTAACAAACAAAAAGACGTATTCACCCCTCCCTGCTAGGTTTGCATTCTTTGATTATAGGGGTAATTATATCATTTTACTGTGTAAAGAAGATGAAAAATATAATTATACCCCCGAACAAATTTTTAATAACTAATGCATTATATGAAAAGAACAAAATATCCCTACAACAAAGGCACGTAGATTTTTCTGGAAAAGGCAAAATGATCATTTTACTATTATAGTAAATAGAAAAAATGGCTATGGGTATAATGAGATCACCTTAAACTTTAGCTTTTTTTTTTCTATATAGGTGGCTTTTTGTTATGCTGCAGGACGGGTTAAATTCTTCCTAACATAAAAAAATTATTTATGTAATGATAACTTGAGGCAACTCGGGTTAACTTGATTAATACACAACCTAGAATATGAGATTGGAATAATCTCGCAGAAATAAAAGTGAAAAAAAATCACAAAACTCAAGGCTCAACAACTTAATATCAAATGATAAAATTGAAAAAAAAAAAAGCAATTTAAAAAAAAAAATTATTGAAAAAACCTAGGTTCACATGGCTAACCTACAATCTGCATCATGAGATCGGGATAAAAAAATTAAAAAGGACTAAAGTTATATCAATTAAAAAAAAGGTCACAAAAAAAAACCAGAGTAAACTCGAGTTAGCTTAACGAACTCGCGACCCATGATAACCCCACATAAAAGAAAGCAAAAAAAATCACAAATTTCAAGGCTTAATAAACCTAATGTCAAGGGATGAAATTGAAAAAAAAAAACATTAATTTTTTTTTTAAAAAAAAAAAACTTGATTCAATCTAGATTAACTTGACTAGGCTACGACCCATGACATTGGATTGGGAAAAAAATATTTTGAAAAAAAAAACATACCTGAAAAAAAAAAATTGTAGCTAAACTGATAAAACAAATTAGAGTCAACTTGGGTTAACTTCACTAATTCGGGATCTAGGATAACCTCACATAAAAGAAAGTGAAACAAACAATAAATTTCAAGGCTCAATAACCTAATTTTAAATGATAAAGTTAAAAATAAATCAATTTAAAAAAAAAAATACCATAAAAAAAATCGAGTAAACCGGTTTAACTTAATTATCTCACAACCAAGGATAAGAGAATGGCATAACCCCTCAGGAAGGAAAGTGTAACAAATAATGAAGCTCAATACATAATATTCAATGATGAAATTAAAAAAAAATAACTTCAAAAAACCAAAGTTAAATCAAGATAATCTTTTAAATCGGTGACCCGGGTCATGAGACCAATCCTTGTATAAAAACTAAATGAAAGAAAATAATTAGGGACTAAATTATAAAATAAAATAGAAATAAAAATAATAAGGACCGAAATTGAATAAAAAATTAAATGAAATAAAATGTTTAGGGGTGAAATTAAAACAAAAAAAATCAAGAAAAGGTTTAAAAAAATCAATTAAAAGAATGATGACCAAATTATATTAAAAAATAAAATCAATAAAAGATCTAGGGATGAAATTTTAAAACAAAAAACTTCAAAAAACATTAAAAACAAAACAAATAGTTATCAAAGAAATAAAAAAAAAATTGAAGTGAACATCAACTAGAGGATATATTTAATTTTTGAAATGGCTAGCACGAAAATCAAGGTGTGGGGAGAAAAAAAAGAAATAAAAAAAAAATACATTAATCAAAGATCAATTGTACCTCCACCATTGATATGCATCATACCACTGTGTAGAAAACAACACGTCTTTTCCAACGCCGTAATGAATGATGACATGGTGTGGACGCCTCCCACGCACTAGTAACTTTTTAATTTTTAATTATTTTTATATATGTTCAAAGACCTAATTGTTCTTTATTTAAATAAATAATAACCCAAAATATGGAAAAGATCCAATTGACACTATCCGTTGGTTTTATTTTTTAGAAATGTAAGGACAATACAATTATTTTACCATGCATTTGAAGCTTAAAAATACCAAAAAACTCTTATACAAAGCTTCATATTTTTTTTTTTTAACTTTTAAGGATAAGTCATTACACTGTTTATTTAAAATGTAAAAATATTTATTTAACCTCAATGAATATGATAATAACAAATTAATTCTATTAAAAATATTTTTATACACCTAGAAGATATTATTTAATTTTTTTTAAGTAAAAGGTATTTTTTATTGATCCAATCAACAGTAAAATGTGGAGTACTCATAGTTTTTTTTGTAATGTGTGTTTATGTACACACGTTCGTACGTTGAAACATGGGATTTTTGGGTTTTTTTTTCCTTCCTTTGTTAATGTGTCCTCGTATACATCAATACATTAGTATTGAGGGCTACTTATTTATTTGTCTTATATTTAGGTATTGAGGACTACTGACCTTTTTCTTTCTTTGTTGATTAATTAATTAATTACATACTGATTCAGTTAATCCAATTAATTAAATGTTTTGTATTCGCATGATAAGATAGGTATTATTATATTGACTAGGAAAACGACAATCAGTTTCCACTGACAAATTAAGTAGCTTCTCTTCTTCTTGGCCAAGAGAGTTTTCTTTGTCTGTTAATTAATTAATTCGTGTAATATTAGGGTGCTGGTTTTGATTTTATTTTTAATGATGATAATCCATGCTAGCCTCACTTTTCATTGAGCCAAATATACATGAGGTACTTAATTAAGAGTGCTGTTTTTTTAACTAATTTATACTGCTGTCTTAGTGTGTGTGTTCACTCTTACCATTAATTAAGGAAAATAAATGTAGCTAGGATGGATCGTGGATGCTGAAGACTTGATCATCAGTTTGTCTGATTATTTTTTGGAAACGAACGATGAAGAGAGAGAGCCCACAATTGCTCCCCAAAATTCCCTCTATACATACATACATACATACATACATACATACATACATATATATAAACACACACGCAGGTGTGTTGTAAAGAGGGAATGCAAATGCATATATGCGTGAGCTCGCTAGGTTTCTGTCTTGTTTTCTGCGATAAGTACCCGTATATACCTGTCGCTGTCTTTCATATCTGCACCATTAATAACCCTAATATCTGTCCTTTGTCCCCTCAACAACAAAATCATCGAACTTCCAAAAATAAACCTGTTCTTGCCTCCTATAACACCCTGCAACCCCATATATATGATCAAAACCCTCTCGCTCTCCTGCTTGTTCGTGTCCTGCTCGTACGTGGTTATTTGATTCTTTTTAAATTAAACTTCTCAATAAGGACCACTACTACTTATAATCCATATTCTAGCACATAATATTAATTGTTTTTTGATCGATATGATGCGACCACCAGCTTTCTCATCATCAACTTGCTAATTACATATCAATTTAGCTAGTACTAGCTACTGTATACTGTGAATTTAATAAGTACCCCATTTATATGTATATACCATAAATTTGATTGTATATATACACACACCTCTTGACATGGAAATTGGCATCGCATGATGAAAGGAAGGGAGGGGAAGGCTTGTGGAATTTAGCAGAAAGGCAGAAAGATTCCAAAATAAGCTTTTAGAAGCTGGATCGCTTTTGATAGCTGACACTGATAAGATGATCACTAACATAGCATAGCAAAAGCAAAAGCTTTTAGGTTACGTGTTCAAGTTAAGATTATTACTGAGGGCTTGCCTAGGGCTATCTAGGGTTGGTGCACGCATGGCATTGCAGGCCATGAATATTGATAGATAGAATCAAATCATCCGATATATATATATATATGGCATTCCATCTGATTCAGACGTTTAACCTCCTGCTGCTGCTGGCCTTTGCTTTTCCTATTTCTATCACTGCTTACATCATTTGATATATTCAAGACTACTCATGCTCTCTACCCCGGCCCACAAGCAATTATTACAATCATGGATGTATTAGCTTGTATCATTTGCGGCCACCAATAACTCTTTTTGCCCCCTTGCGTATTCATCATTCAATTCAATAATCATAGTTAGAGTTAAAATGATTCTCCGCGGGCAGACCCAGCAGTATTATTATTTCTTATGTTCAAATGTATGGAGAAAAAGTAGGAGGGTTAAGTTATTAGTTAACTAATTATTTTTTTATTTATATATGTAGGGTAATATATAATAATAAATATGCCCCTCAAGCCGAGGGTGGAGAATCGACCGAAAGCTTGAAGCGAAAAGCAGTAAAAGAAACAGTAGAAAGTAGCTTAGAAGAAGCAGTAAAAAGTAGTTTAGTAAAGACATCAAGAAGTTAATCTTGAGATAAGATAAAACGAATCTGAATCTCTTTCTTTGCAACCCTAGAATTCGCAGATAAATAAGTAACACTAGAAGTAAAACACTAAATGGTAGGAGCAGAATAGAAGGGATATGTAGATCTATCAATAAATACTGAAGTCAAATAACCTCAGCAGTGTCGTCTGCTAAGGCTTTATACTTAGCTTCAGTAGAGGAGCGAGCAATTATACATTGCTTACCTAATTTTCACAAAATCGACGTTTGACCAAAGAAAACAAGGTAACAACCCATAAATTTATGATCATTAATACTACCTACCCAATCTGCATTCGTAAAGTCATGTAATGAAAAAGAGAAACTGCAAGTCATAGGTTGCCGTATCTTAAAGATAACGCAAAATGCAGCAACCCAATAAGAATCTGTAGAAGCATGCATGAATTGATAGACTCTGTTAATAGCAAAACAGATGTCTAGTCTCGTAAAGGTGAAATATTAAAGAGCACCCATAATTTGACGAAACCGTGTAGGATAAAAAACAAAGGATCTGGCAATATAATAGCTTTGGAGGTAGAGATATGAATATCAATAGGTTTGCAAAAGATCATACCAGCCCGAGTAAGGATGTCAAGCGTATATTTATGTTGTCGTAGCATCATACCTATACCGGTGGACTGAACCCCAATGCTTATGAAATAATGAACAATGCCTAAGTCGCGAAACTTAAACTCTGAGCTTAGCAGCTGTATTAAGCAGTAAAGCATAGTCAAGTTGCTACCCGTAAGCAAAATATCATTAACATAAACCAGGAGATAAAAGATATCAGCACCAATAGAGAAGATAAATAAGGAGGTCTTAACCTTGAAAGCTTGAAAGCCAATAGAGAGCAGAAAATCACTCAAACAGGTGTACCAAGCTCGCAGAGGCTGTTTTAAACCATATAACAACTTATGCAATCTGCACATATGAGAAGGAAGGGTAGAGTCAACAAAAATTATAGGTTGTTTCATGTAGTTTTCTTCATCAAGAACATTGAGGAAGACATTATAGATATCAACCTAATGAATCTTCTAATTACACAAAACCACAATGGAGAAGAATAATCTGACAGTAACCTACTTGATAACAGGACTGAAAGTTTCAGAGTAATCAATGCCTTCTTACTGAGTAAAACCTCTAGCAACCAGGTGCGCCTTATGCCTCTCAATGTTGCCATCAACACGATGTTTTATCATATACACCTATCGAGTACCAACAACATTCATCAAAGGATGAAAGGGAACCAAGGATTAGGTGTTATAAGAGCGCAAGGCCTAAATTTTCTAGCGCATAGCACCATGCCAAGCCTTATACCTGTCAACATCAGAAAAAACAATGGGTTCAAAGGCAGGAGGAGACATTACCTAACATATTGGAGCAGCAAAATTAGTTGTAGACGTTGTGAGCAAGGTGGTTTTCTGTAGCTGGGGATGGATGACCATGGGACGCTGACATGCGACAGGTCTAGGTGGAGAAGAATCTGAAACTGTGAGCTACTAGAGAGGATATGAGGAGAGATTGACACAAATTTGCAAATCTGTAGGAGAACCTATCGAAGGATCGGATTGTGTAGCAACAGAGAGTGGAGAATGTAACAGCCCCAAAATTTCTAACAATATATTTGAAAATTCAAGATTTTTTTTTTAACAAAAATTTCAGCAAGGTTTCCTCTAATTTAACCTATCCCAAGTTATCGACAAAATCAACAACCGTTCTTAATAAACCATTTTCACAATTCAATGTTTTTATTATACTCCAACATATCTCAATTAACAATATTTCACATTCTCCAACATATCAACCAAAAGAATGATCATGTTAACTATATATATATATATATATATATATATATATAAAAGACAATTATCTCAACAATTATATACATAATCATAGATTATAAATTTAATGTACCTCCTTCCACCATATTGAATCTTTTAAGTATAATTATTAAACAAACGATATTAACTACGCTGCTTACATGTATATGTATATATCACCATTATAATTAGAAAAATAATTACACATTAGAGTATAAGTTTAATTAGACTAATCCATTTAAGTGCATATATATACAACAAAATGACCTTCAAAAAATATACAAGTATTTATTATTAATATTGATTTATATGTCCAAAAGAGAGCTACTAGTAATAAGAGTAATCACTAAGGCTATTAGGATGTGTGATATTGAGATGAACCTGCACAATAATGTAAAAGATAATCATGGTCAATTAGAGCGTTTAATATATATATATATATTCATAAAGAAATTTCCAAATTTAAAACTCATCTTCCAAGTACTAATCACATAATCTATAATCTAAAATATAAAATTGTTCATGCCCATTCACAGGGCATCAGTTCCATACCAGGATAACTGGCCCACCAGTTGCCCATTCATAGGGCACCAGTCCCTTACCAGGATAACTAGCCCACCAGCCACCCATTCATCGAATAAATTATCATAGAAAATTTTATCAGCATAACGCATAAAATTTCATTGATCGGGGAGATAATTTAAATATTTAGTGTTTAGAAAAAAATTCAAGGTGTCCAACAACCCATTTAATTAACCAAGAACAATATCAATTTATCCCTAATATAATTTCTTCACCACACAACCCATTTAATTAACCAACCACAATATCAATCCATCACTAAAATAATTTCTTCACCACACAACCCATTTAATAAACCAACAACAATATCAAATCATCACGTGCTAATAAAGATGGTGTATATCCCTTTTGAATTGAAGGCATGAGTTTTAGTTCACAATTGCTAGGAAATTGATAAAAGCAGAAAAGAAAGAAATGTTTTTCAAACCCTGTTTCAACCGTCTTCTACTCTCTTTATCCTTCTCCTTTGCTATCGAAATTGTCAGATCTTAGGCTAATTAGGATTATTTATAATGCTAAATTTATTCCTTTTTTATCTCGTCTTTAAGGTTAGAAAAATCCCTCAGAATTTGTACTGAAAACTGATTCTGTTGCTGTCACAATTCTGTTGTAAACCAACCTCGTTTCAACTTCGACCTTGATTTTGACTTGGTTTCGTGTAATATCTGACCAACCCAACTATATTATTTCATTTATGACAAGTTAAAGAATTGATTTTCACCTTTATTGGGTCCTAGGGATAACTATTTTTATGTCAGACTCTTAGTCATATTGGCATGCTCGACATTATCAGTTTCTGAATCAGATCAAGAGACCCATTTTGACTAACCAGATTGCGATCAGATTCTTTTCTTCAAAATGATTTTATATAACTTTGAATCCTTCATGAAAGTTGTATTTTTGTATGTGTCGAAAAAATTGGGTGTTTGAATCGCCTGATTTAGATATATGAAGCTCAAGATATTTATATTTGAATATCTCATGTGAAAGCAGAGAATCCTGTCGCAACAAGGATTCTAGCCCAAGTTTGCAGGTCTGATTCAAGGGAGCTAATTGCAAGATACTTAAAGTTTGAAGACAAATTGCGGGCCAATGTGAATGACTTTTCTTGACCAAGGGTTGAGTTGAAAAAATTGCTGAAATAAGGAACTTAATTGCATATGAAATTGGAAGAAACCTGGTTGGGCTCGAAGAAACAAAAAAAGGGATAGGATTCGAAAATGACAAAAATTCTACCACACTGGATTACGTGGCCATTTCTTTGCTTACCTTAACACCGACGACTGGGATGAGAGGATGTTAGGGTAGTTTCCAACTTTTTGCTTATCTATATAAAAGAGTTGTTGAAGAAAAAAAAAGAGGGGAAGTAGAGAGAGATGCAAAGAAAGAGTGAAGAAAAACATAGAGAACAAGCATAAGGCTGAGGTTAGAGAAACATAAAAAAAAAAAAAAAAACAAGAATGAGAGGGAAGATTATCTCCAATCTATCCTACATTGCCAAAAAAGAGTTCACAAAATCTAAAGGTTTTTTAAAACTCCTAACATAAAAAAGAGGAAGGCTTTCTTTGGTTTTTAGAGGTAGAAAGGTAAAGGCTTTTCTATCTATCTGTACTTCATCTTCTGCATTCAAACAAGCAGGATCTGCAGGTATTAGTTTCCAGCTTTTTCTTCCTTGCTATATTCAAACTTTTTGTGGTTTGTTTTATTCCAAAACCTGTTTCTTCTTTTGCTCTAGATATTTAGTTTCTCTTTGGACAAAAAGTGTTATGCTTGCCCACTGTTTCTTCCATGATTTTGAGTTTGGATTACTGTTTATGTTAAATTTGTGTGCTCTTTTCTTGTTCTATTGCTATGAAAGACCGTGGGTTTTAAAGGTCTTCATTGTCCCTTCCTCCCTCTACTCAGTGCCTCCTTGACTGGGATTTGTATAGGAATGTCTTCCACATGGATTTACTTTTATCCACAAAGAAAAACATGAGAGGGTGTCTTTTGCATTCAAGGCTGGGGTTTGGTTCACATTTTCATTTATGTTTCTATGAGAAGGGAGGTAGATGGTCGTTGGTCTATAGTTATAGTCTTTAACATACGTGGTACAAAGGCATGTTGTTCAAGTTTTTTCCTTTACATGAAACAATTATGGCAATACCTGAGATTAAGAAAATGGGGCGTGAGTCACGGGTTCTGCTATAAGATTGGGCTCAAAGCTGTGACTTTCATGTGTACACAGACTTACTCCTTTATGTTGAAAATAATAGGTCATGCTATGTTTAGGTTTTGAGTTTTAGTTGATGGACCGAAGTCTGTTTAATGAGATTTGGCTTTGGAAAGTTTTTTTTCCTCTGTCAAGTTCCTCTTGCTTTGTTTTACATGCACTATTTAAGTCTTGCAATGTTAGAAATATATGTGATGGTTTGTTGTTTTAATTGTGATTATTGTGATGCTTGTGTTTTGATTATTATAAAAATGTTTTCTTGTCTGTTGCATACAAACAATACCCTAACATATTTTAAACATTTCTCTTTAAAAAAAATATTCAAAGTTTAAAAGAAAATGTATTTTAGCATGGATTTCTTAAACACAAAAAATTATTTTCTTGCATTTTGGATTTTACAACATGTTTGTAAATTCCAAAGGGTATTGGCTAATATTCCAAAAATATAAAAATCATATTTTTGGGGAATTCTTCTTTATTCACCATTAACAGTTGGATAAAGAACTTCCAAATGGGTTAATATCCAAAATATTAGTGGGAATAATTTTATTCACCATTAATATTTTGATAAGGAAATCCCAAAGAGGTTAATATCCAAAATATTATTCGAAATAATTTGCTATTATTTACTTTTAATATTTGGATAAAGAAACCCCAAGTGGTTAATATCCAAAATACTTTTCTAGGAATAATAAGTCATTATTTTCTTAATAATATAAGGGCAAAGAAACCTATGAAAGGTAAATGTCTGAAGTATTGTTAAGAGTAATCTAACTTGTTCATTTTTAACATAATAGTAGGTTTATGCCCAAAATGTTATTTAGAACAATTTAATTGCACATCCTTGAAAGAAGCCTTAATTATAATTGGAGACATTTTAAATTTTGATTCCACGGTTTCTAGGTCGTAAAAGTATGAAATACTAAGGCAAAATAGGCTTTTAAAACACCTTGAATTTTCTTAGATTTCTAACTTAGTTTTTTCTTTTCTTTTCCTTGCAATTTACGAGTTATAAATACTTGAAATACTAAAGGGAAAAATGAGCTTTTAAGCACATTGAATCTCCTTAGATTTCTATTTTAGTTGTCTCTTAATTCATAGGTTGTAAATTTATTTCAAATCAAACACAAATTTTAAGAGATCTGCATCGGTTCTCCTTTGCACACTATAGACATATCTATATTGGCCAAGGGTTTTTTCTTTCTTTTAGACTTTGAACCCAAGTCCATTCATCATAGCAAACTCATCCTAGGAAAACTGATTAGGAAACACCAACACCATAGCAATTATAAGGCAAACCAAACACCGAGCAACTTACCTTAGGTAAGGTGTACTACGGGTGCTAAAACCTTCCATTTACGCAACCAGTCCCTTTCCTTCGAATCTCTAAAAGACTAGTTATGTTTTCTAGTGACCATAATACTAAGTGACAACTCCTTTTTTTTTACAAACAAAGACCTCAACATCAATCCCCCGATCCAAGAAAGGTCACCTCACGTCGAGCTCTCGAGAGGGTACGACAGGATGATGATTCCACTGGGGACCCTTGGACTAGGCTTGGTAGTTTTTTTGTTTATGCTATGTATTATTGGTTTTTGTTTTCTTTTTGCTATGAATGGTTTACTTTGATTAAAAGATTTAGAATGCATCTTTATATCCTGTCATGCATGGTATATTGGATATGGATATAGATTTTATTACATCCTGTCATGCATCACTTTTATTATTATTATCTTTTTTAAACCACACACATTAAACTTTAAGTTAGGTGGGGGACTAACAGCTTGCCTTATGACTTGAGTCAAGGTTTAAGTTTGTGTAAACCCCAACTCTTTGCTGAGTGCTTAGACTGGTAGTGATTGGTATACGTGTCATCCCCCTATCTACTAAGCCCCCATATTGCCTTTACAGGGGTGATCACTGGGACAGTAAGAGACCCTCTTTAGAGACCAAGTAGTAGACCTACCCTATGTCTCACATAAAAGAACTAGAACCTATCCTTAAGGTGTATGCTCCATAATATCTTTTTGCATCAAAACAAGCCTAACCCCAAAGCATTTTGAATTGCAGGACTTGTGAACAAAATGGCCACCATTGCTAAATTTTCAATCATTGAATATGGGAAAATTTCTAAACTATCATAATTGACTAAAGGAGACTGCCTTAGGAGTGATGCTAAGAAGCTATCACCAATCAAGAATCTGAATTGCACAGTGAATGAGGTGAGCAAGTTAATAGCTCACTTCCAGAATGTGGATGAGATTACATTTCTTAGGAAATATGGACGTTTGGTAGAGATTACAAAGGTAGAAGTTTGAAACTCGGTTGTGTGAGCTCTAGTTCACTTTTAGGATTCGGATTTTTTATGATTTTCTTTTAGGAGCATAGACCTATGTCCCAATATGAAGGAATGTGTGATATTGGCTGAGTTTCCAAACCATCTATGTAGGATTTACTTTCCTTTGAGATTTGACAAGATCATCCCCAAACTATTAAGGCTGCTCAGAATCTCCAACTTGGAATTGTTTTTGGAGAAGAATGCCACCAGTCTAAAATGAAGATGCTAGAAATTAAACTAGAAAAGAAGGCAAGATCAGAAAAGGAGAGATTGATTGCCCTAGGCATGTTTGACCTTATGTTTTTCCCAAACCAAATAGGTGTAATAAGTTTGGATGCCACTATTATTTATGTAGAATATGAGAAAACACAAATCAATCCAATGCCTGCTATTTTAGCTAAAACCATCCTGACACTTAACCATTGTATAAGGATCAAAAAAGGAGCAATGATGTGTTGCATATAGTTGTTGTATATCTAGATGGTTAGCCATATTAAGACGAAAAAGCTTGTCTTCAATAATTTTTTGTAGTTCAACCAAAGACCATTGAGGATAGTGGAAGAAGAAGAATGAGGAGATTTAGACAACCAAGGTTGGGGAGGCAAACTAGAAATTTTGCTTGATAGTGATTTCAAGTGGAGAGCCCCATAGGTCACGGTAGTGGAGTCCTAGTGAGTTATGGGCAAAGATGTTGGGTGCCTTTGGTAGGGATCACAGGTTATGTAAGTTATACTCCTGCCCTTCTAATAAGACAACTTAAGGGCATACAATTCGTTCCGAGGACTATGGGAATTGCTCAATTCTTTGGTTTGTTTAAAGATCCCATTACACAAGAAGTTTTGGAGATCATCAAACAAGATTGGAAGCATCTGGTTTTCATTGAGATGGAAGGTTTAAGGGATCCAAATGCCAGTGAAGAATATACAAGATGGAGAGACTTATCTACTTCAGCCATGCCTTACTCGGGGGTCAGATCTTTCCAAGTTGTTAAAGAGTCGAGTAAAAGGAAAAGGATCAGTAGTGAAGAAGAGCTGAGAGGACAAGTGGAAAAGCTTTAGATAGAATTGAGCAAGAGTAAAAAAAAAAAAAAACAAGGCGTTGTTAGAAGAAATGATGCTTGAAGGGGATAAAAGGAGAGCCTTTCTAGATGAGCAAATATAGTCTAGAGATACAAGAATATCAAAACTTGAGTTGAATCTAGTAGAGGAGAAGATTGCTAGAGAAGAAAGTGAGAAGGAGCTAAAAGGATTGAGTTTGGACTAGATGCAAAGCTGCTCTGAACTTGAAGAATTGAAGATTGACTTAATTGTCAAGGAAGTGCAGAATATTACCGAGAGAAATTTGCACAAGTTCAGGCTGATCTGATGGATAGAATTCGAAAATATGAGGAATTAAGTGAGAAATATATGGAGGTGGAAAGCAAGTTGACTGAGTTTGCAAGAGAGAAAAGTAAGAAAAAAGTTGTTGAAGCTGTAGAGGTAGAGTTAATGGCTAAGAGGAATGAGATGAAAGTTCTGAGGATAAAGCTTGACAAGGAACGTGAAAAGGTGAAGTATTTGGATGAGAAGCTAGCAACAATGGAAAAACACAAGGATAAAATCGACGCCAATAATGATGCTTTGAACAAAACCAATATGTTGCTCATAAAAGAAGATGACCAAGATGGATGAGCAAATGGACGAAGCGGCTGCACATGCTCAGATTATTAGACACAATGCTCAAAATGTGAGAGAAGACATTATTCACTATCGCTGAAGTTTAGCTGAAACTGATGCCTTTTTGGAGAAAATTGAGAACCACAGCTTTGCCTTCTTACCTTTGGTTAGAGAGGTGGTGGAAGAAATAGATTAATGTATTTGTATTTCCTTTATATTTTCAAAAAATGTAATGAACTTATCAAGCATTAATGAGAAGGGCATTGACCCATCTTTTGTGCAAAATATGTCTCTTGATGAATATGATTCAAGCTTACTGAAGCAAACAACTCGAAAGGCATTACTCCTAACAAGCAATGTGACAAGTGAATCTATGTTTATGAGGTGGTGGCCATCAATCATTCATGGAAAGGCCACATCCATATTTGATATGGAAAGTAGTCTCATCATAATCATGCATTATATCATGTATTTCCTTATAAGTCTATGCATGCACTACAGGTTGTGAAACATACGTCCCCCTTCTAGAATCCACAACACTCGACTAAGAAAAAGGATGGAAGACGAAGAGAGGTCACACCTTGAAGCTCAGTACTAGGGAGAGCTAGAGGGAGTTTAGAATGATGTCATACACCTAATTGGTCTACTCGAGCAACTGTTAAGAGGTAAAGATGGAGAAGGAACATCTACCCAACCCAATGAAGCACCACTAGCAGCTCAAACCCTTGTTACTCTTCAGAATATAGGGGCAAATACTTCGAATAAGTAGCATCTTGATCCTGTTCAGCACGATCAAATTTCCATTGCAATGGATTTAACAAACAAAGATCCATTTGACGTCAGATTTTCTAATCGTGTGAGGGATGATAAGTGGACTACTCTGGAAGAGAGGTTAAGGGCGGTTGAAGGAAATGATTTATTTGACCATATTAAGGCAGCTGAAGTGTGCTTAATACCTAGCATTGTAATACCAAAGAAGTTCAAGGTACCAGAGTTTGTTAAGTATATTGGGATGTAATGCCCAAATACTCATCTTCGATCCTACTATAACAAAATGGTAAAAGTTATCCACGATGATAAGATGTTGATTTACTTATTCCAAAGATAGCCTAACAGGGTCTTCCTTTAGCTGGTATATGAGGCAGATGCTTTCTTAAAAGCAATACAAGTTCAATCTAGAGATCGCTCTTGATAGGACTAGTTTTATGACCATGGAGAAAGGAAGTCAAAAGTTCGTGAGGGCTACGCTCAAAAGTGGTGAGGCAAAGCCATCTATATGCAACCTCTACTAATAGAAATGGAAATAGTGACAGTATTCACCAATACTTTTAAGGCTCTATACTACGAGCATCTTATGGGTAGCTCAACCCAGCATTTTTATGATACTATGTAGATTGCCGAGAGGATTGAACAAGAAATCCAGGGTGGGAGAATTGTGAAACCTGTAAAGAAGAAAGGTTTCGTTGGAAAAAGGAAGGAAACTGATGTGAATAACCTAGAAGGCGGATATAAAGGAAAAAACAAAAACTACCAAAACTACCAAACACATACCTCCCAAGTCACTAGTATCAACTTTGTTAAACCCTCCATCCCAAACCAACCCAATCAAACAAAATTCCTAGCAAATAACCAAAGCAATTACCAAAGGAGAAACAACCGACAACCAGAAGAACAATTACCACCCTTACCAATAACCCTAAAGGAGTTGTATGCTAAATTGATAAATATCGAGCAGATAGATCCTATACCGATACCACCTATGCAACCACCTTTCCCTACCTGTTATAATCCTGAATTGACGTGTGAATACCATGTTGGTAATGCAGGTCATAGCATTGAGACATTTGTTGCCTTTAAGAAAAGGGTGTTACAACTAATCAAAGTTGGGTGGGTCACTTTTGAGGATTCGCCTAATATGAATACAAATCCTTTACCCAAACATGTTGCTGGTAGTAGTGGGGTGAATGCCATGGAGATTGGTAACAAAGGGAAAGTTCTAAACATGACCATGACAAGGCTATATGGTATGTTGGTATAGTCTGGACACTTAGAGAAATCGACTAAATGATGCACGGGGAAAGGTGACTTTTGCCCATTCCATAAAAAAAAAGTGCATCACATTGATGAATGTATCAAGTTTCATCAAAAGGTTACAAGAATGTTGACTCTAGGAGAGCTAAGAATTGAGGGTATAACGGACAATGAAAAGATAGAGATGATAGAGAATATGGAGAAGTGTAAGGTCCAATCAACAGATAATGGGCTCTCAAAGTTGGTATTGACTATGACCTCATATGTAAACAAAGCAGACTATAAAATAATGCCTAGCAATTATGGTTATACGTCAAATATTGAAGCTCCCTTACCTTTTTTCCAAACTAAGATAAGTGGACTAAGCTAAATTGGCCATTGTTTCACACCTGAGGAATTAGAGAAGCAAAGAAAAGCTAAGGATAAAGAGGTGGTTGACCTTGATAAAGAGCTTGAGGTAAATAAACCTGTAAGTGAGGCAGAGACAAATGAGTTCCTAAAGGTGATGAAGTATAGTGAGTATTGTATAGTGGATCAGTTGAAGAAAACTCCTACCAAGATTTCCATCATGTCATTAATACTCAGCTCTGAGTCGCATTGCAATGCTTTACAAAAAGTACTGAATAAGGCTTATATGCCCCAAGATATTGAACAAAGGGCTATGAAGCATCTAGTAGGGAGGATTCATGCTACCAATTACTTGTATTTCACTAAAGATGAGCTGGATGATGAGGGAACTGGACACAACAAACCTCTGTATGTCACAGTTTGATGCAAAGATTATCTCATCGGCAAAGTTCTTATTGATAACGGCTCATTCCTTAATGTGTTACCAAAGTAGATGTTGGATGAGATGCTAGTAGATCCCTCACACATACAACCAGGTGTGATAACTGCTAGAGCTTACAATAGCACACCAAGATAGGTGATAGGGACAATTGAGATCTAACTAGCCATGGGTCCATAAGTCTTTCTGGTAACCCTTCAAGTGATGGACATCCACCTTTCCTATAGTATGTTATTAGGAAAGCTATGGATACATTTTGTGGGAGCTGTCACCTCTTCGCTGCATCAATGCTTGAAGAACAATGCCAATGGCGTTCAATTGTGAGATATGTGGAGGTTCCATTCATTCAAGCTGAAGACTGTAGGGATGGAAACCTTCATGCATTTAAGGTTGTGAATACTGAATGGGTGCCTGAGAACACTGTGATGAGGAAACCAGAGATCTCAGAGGCCACCAAAATGGTCGTTAAAAGCTTTTTGAAGCACAAGACTCCTTTCCAATATGATGTTGAAAGTGGAAAATCTGAGAGGATTAATATAATAAAGCTAAAAGCTGCAGAACAAAGGTTTGGGATTGGATATAAGCCTAAGAAAGAGGATTAGAGGAGAGCTGCTGGTGCAAGAAGGGAGATAGAATGGTTAGGATTGAAAGAAGAAAACTTAGTTATCCCTCCAATCAGGGTTTCATTCCCAAAAGATACATATGTTCTTGAAGGATAGATGAAGAGATGTCGCAGTTAACCATCTACACTCTAGAAGAAGTTGCTACTAGGACCTTCGTTCGTAAGCTAGCTAAGGGAGAGGAGTTCTAGAATTGGGAGAGAAGCTCCATTGGTGTTCAAAATATAATCAGTAATGCTTGTTTGATTATGATATTGTCTATGTTTTTTTTTCTTTTCTGTTTTGTTTCTTTTTTGTTAACAATCGAGGCTCAAGATCAATTGGATTTTATCTTTGTTTTTTATCCAACCTTTTCCTTTTAATAAGACATGCATTTTTAAAGTTCATCTTGATGTTTTACTGTGCATTTACACATCACTTTTCGCTTTAAGAACCCTGAAAGCGGAACTTTAAAGAATACACAGTAGTTGTAGAAGAGCAAGAATAAGATGAAAATAACATTAGGGAATTCATAAAACTAATAAAGCAGCATGAACAAGCTTGGAAACCTATTAAAGAGGAACTGGAAACCATAGATGTGGGCAATAAGGAAATTAAGAGAGAGTTGAAGATATGGACTATGAGCACTCCTAAAGAAAGAGAAGAGTTGATTGTATTACTTTGAGATTATATAGATGTTTTGCCTGGTCCTACGAGGATATACCTGGTTTGGATACCGATATTGTAGTACATAGGGTACCACTGGTAGAAGGATGCAAGCCAGTTAAGAAATGTTGAGGAGAACTCATTCGGAGGTCTTTATCAAAGTAAAGGCAGAAATTGAAAAACAATGGAATGTTGGTTTGCTAGAGGTGGTCAAGTATCCACAATGGGTATCCAATATAGTGGTAGTACCCAAAAAGGAAGATAAAATTGAAGTTTGTGTGGACTTTAAGAACTTAAACAGGGTGAGCTCTAAAGACAATTTTCCACTACCACACATAGATATGCTAGTTGACAATGTAGCACGTAGCTCCACATATTCCTTTATGGATGGATTTTTAGGCTACAATAAGATAAAAATGGCGCATGAGGATAAGGAGAAGACAACATTTGTAACACTATGGGGAACCTTTTGTTACAAGGTCATACCATTTGGGTTAAAGAATGATGGGGCCACCTACCAAAGGGCCATGGTGACTTTATTTCATGATATGATGCATAAGGAGATTGAGGTATATGTGGATGATATGATTGCTAAATCTAGAGAAGGAGAGAATCATGTCCAATTATTGAAGAAAGTATTTGGAAGACTAAGAAAGTATAAGTTGAGGCTTAACCCTGCAAAGTGTTCATTCGGGGTAAAATTTAGGAAGTTGTTGGGATTTGTGGTAAGTGACAAAGGGATAGAAGTGAATCCTGACAAAGCAAGGGCTATTTTATTTATGACAGCTTCCAAGACTGAGAAGGATGTAAGAGGATTCTTAGAAAGGTTAAATTACATTGCCTAGTTTATATCCCAATTTTCTTGTGACCTAATCTTTTGTTTGTTAAGGAAGAAGAATCCTGGAATTTAGAATGAAAAGTGCGAAGAAGCTTTCGAGAAAATCAAGCAGTACCTACTGTATCCACCCCTGTTTTTTCCTCCTATACCAGAAAGGCCGTTGATATTATACGTAACAATAACTGAAATAGCAATGGGATGTGTACTTGGCCAACATGACGAGATTGGAAGAAAGGAAAGGGCCATTTATTACTTCAGCAAGAAGTTCACAGAATCCGAGGTTAGGTATATTGTGATTGAGAAACTATATTGTGTGCTCATATAGGCTACAAAGAGGTTGCATTAATATATGTTGTATCATACTACGTGGTTAATTTCAAAATTAGACTCGTTGAGGTGCATCTGTGAAAAGCCCTATATGTCAAGTCGAATAGCAAGAAGGCAAGTTCTGCTGGCTAAATATGACATAGTATATATGATGAGGAAAGTTGTGAAAGGGAGTGTTATTATTGATCACCTGGCTGACAATGCTAAAGAAAATTATAAGCCATTGAACTTTGATTTTCCTAATAAAGATGTGCTTTTAATCGAGGGAGGGAAATCATATTGGTGGACTATGTACTTTGATGGTGCTGTAAATGTATGTGGTAATGGAGTAGGTGCAGTGATAATCTCTTTTGATAAGAAACAGTATCCAGTTTTAGTTAAGGTACAGTTCGGGTGCACTAACAACACGATTGAGTATGAAGCTTGCATTATCGAGTTAGAAGCTGCATGAGAGCTAAATATTAGAAAGATAGATGTGTATAGAGACTCAATGCTGATTATTTGCCAAGTGAAAGGAGAATGGAAAATCAAGATAAAGAAGATGAGACCTTACCAAAAATACCTGTCTAAACTGGCTAGAGAATTAGAGGAAATAGATTTCAATCATCTAGAAAGAGAAGGAAACTAGTTTGTTGATGCTTTAGCTACACTAGCTTCTATAGCTAGAATAGACTTTAGGCACAAGGTATAACTAGTGCATAGTGATATAAAAAATAACTCAACTCATTGTTGCTCAATCGAAAGAGAAATGGATGGAAACCCTTGGTACTATGATATAAAGAATTTTATCCAAAACTAGGCATATCCCATGGGGGCATCCAAAATCGATAAGAAGTCATCCGATGGGACTTTGTTGAGATGTTTGGATGAAATTGAGGCCAAAAACGCATTATGGGAAGTCCAGAAACGGATTTGCTCAACCTATGCTAGTGGACATGCAAAAGGGTCAGTTACTTCTAGATGGCATTAGAGAAGGATTGCTTCGAATATGTCCAAAAATGCCATAAGTGCCAGATGTACGGTGACAAAATCAATGCCCCTCCGGCTCCTCTATTTAACCTAACATCTCCATGGCCTTTTGCAATATGGGGAATCATGTGATTGGGCCTATCAACCCAAAAGCCAGCAATGTTCATAGGTTTATTCTCATAGCTATTGACTACTTTACAAAATGGGTAGAAGTCGGTTCATTTGCTCATGTGATGCAAAAGGTGGTGAAGAAATTTATGGAAAGAGATTTGATCTGTCGATATGGTTCGCCAGAAAAGATCATAACTGATATTGCCCAGAACTTCAATGGCAAGATGATAATAGAACTCTGTGCTAAATGAAAAATCAAGCATTCCAATTCCTCGCCATATAGGCCAAAGATGAATGGTGCGGTAGAAGCTGGTAACAAGAATGTCAAGAAGATTATTCAGAAGATGGTAGTCACCTATAAGGATTGGCATAAGATGTTATCATTTGCCCTTCATACATACTGCACCATAGTCCAAACTTTAACATGAGCCACCCCATACACTTTTGTATATGGAATAGAGGCAGTGATGCCTTTAGAAGTAGAGATCCCATCATTGAGAGTATTGATAGACTCTAAGCTTGAAGAGATAGTATGGGAAAAAGTTAGATATGAACAACTGAATTTGATAAGTGAGAAGAGGATACCTGTAATTTGTCATCATCAACTCTACCAAAGAAGGATGGCCAAATCATATGATAAAAAGGTTCGACCTCGAAGATTCCAAGAAGCAGACCTTGTACTGAATTTATAGGAGAAGATCAGAGTAAATGGGCACCAAACTATGATGGCCCTTACATGGTAAAGAAAGCTTTTTTAGAAGGAGCTATGTTATTGTCTAGAATGGATGGAGAAGATTTAGTTAGACATGTGAATTCTAACTCTGTAAAGAAATATTATGCTTGATGTATTCCATGTTTTCCCAATCAATAAAATAAAGTTTGGCCATGAATTCTCTCTATAAAGAACCTTTTCTTCATAAAGCGCATGATCTCATAGCATTCAAAATCTTTTACTTAAAAGAACTAATTTTATGCATGACTAAGGAATCATAATATGCTCAAAATGACTCAACCAATGCCTAACTTGGAGGGAACCAAACCAGAGCTAAACCTGACTTGTATTGCATACCACACTAGGGGCAAAAGTTACACATATAGGTCCATAATGAACCAAAGCCAAACATTAAAGGGTGTCATCATAAAAACTTCTAAAACACCTTTTTAGGAATTGCTTAAGACATAATATGATGATTGCATTGAAAGTTTTAGTTTTTATGAACAAAACCAAATCTTTTGAGTGTTCCTCTTAAAATAGTTTTTTTTTTTAAAATAGGAAAGGCAATTAAAACAATTACAAAAGTATAATATAAGACGATATTCAATGGAGCAAGAAAGGGCCCAATAAGAAACTAGAGATCTCTTTATCAAGCATGAAAAGGATAGGAAATGGAGCACGTGGAGCATATTCTGGTTCAAGAGGATAGGTCGGGCAAACAAATGGAAACAGGACTTCGAAGAAGTTTACAATGGAAAGGGGGGCCTATGTTTCCAAAATAGTTATGCAAAAACATACATACTATATTGTCATAACACTAACCTAGCAGCAAAAGGTATGGCAAAAGCCAAAATAGTTCCAAGTTTTTAGGAACCGCTAAGATACAAAGTCTAAGGTCAATGGAACTATGGAAAAGAATAGGAATTGTGAACCAACACTGCTTCATTCCTCAAGGTAAGATGTTTCTTTTTGAAATTCAAAACAGGCAGGACATTGAGACCATTTTTTAGAAAAAACATGGAGTTTTTTCTTAAATATATATATATATATAAAAATAGGCAGGTCACCCGATATTGAGACCATCTTTTAGAAAAAAATGTAGTTTTTCTAAAAATCTTAAAACGGGCAGGTTACCCAACATTGAGACCATTTTTTGGAAAAAGCATGGAGTTTTTCTAAAAATCTTTAAAACAGGCAAGTCACTGGATATTAAGACCATTTTTTTTCAAAAAGCTTGGTGTTTTTTTAAAAACATTTTAAAACGGGCAGGTCACCCGATATTGAGACATTTTAGAAAAGCCGTGAGAGTTTTTCTAAAAATCTGCTAAATTGCAAACAGGCAAGTCACCTGATATTAAGACCATTTTAGAAAAAGTGTGGATTTTTTATGAAAATATGTTAAATAGAAAAACGGGCAGGTCACCAGATATTGAAACCATCTTTAGAAAAGTGTGGAGTTTTCTAAACGGGCAAGTCACCTGGGGCATTGAGACCACTTTTAAGATACTTTTGAATTGCAAAATGAGCAGATCACCCGATATTGAGACCATCTTTAGAAAAACATAGAGTTTTTTAAAATGGGTAGTTCACCTGATAATGAGACCATCTTTAAGAAAGCATTAAGTTCTTAGGTTTTATCAATCATTTCAATCTTTACAAAACTTGCTACTCAAGTCTTAGCTTCGCAAGTTTCATAAAAAGAGGGCATTTGTTGTTACTCATTTTAGGGCCCCACATGCTAATGGAGATGGTGTATGTCCCTTTTGAATCGAAAGCAGGAATTTTAGTTCAGGATTGCTAGGAAATTGATAGAAGCGGAGAAGAAAGAGATGTTTTTTTAACCCTGTTTCAGCCGTCTTCTGCTTTCTTTATCCTTCCCCATTGCTCCCAAAATTGTCAAGATTCTTAGGCTAATTAGGATCCTTATAATGCTAAATTCGTTCCTTCTTTATCTGGTCTTTAAGGTTAGAAAAATCCCTCAAAATTTGTACTGAAAACTGATTCTGCTACAGTCACAATTCTGTTGTAAACCAACTCTTTTTCAACTTTGACCTTGATTCTACTTGGTTTTGTGTAATATCTGACCAACCCAGCTATATTATTTCATTCATGACATGTTAAAGAATTGATTTTCACCTTTATTGGGTCCTAGGGATCATTATTCTTATGTTAGACTCTCAGTCATAATGGCACACTCGGGATTGTCAATTTCCAAATCAAATCAAGAGACTTATTTTGACCAACCAGATTGTGGTCAGATTCTGTTCTTCAAAATGATTTTATCTTACTTTGAATCCTTCATGAAAGTTGTATTCCTGTATGTGTAGATAAATTTGGGTTTTTGAATCACCTGATTTTGATATTAGAAGCTTAAGATATTCCTATTTGAATATCTCTTGTGAAAGCAGAGAATCCTGTCGCGAGAAGGATTCTAGCCCAAATTTACAGGGAGTTAATTGTAGATGAAATTGGAAGAAACTTTGTTGGGTTTGAAGAAATGAATAACAGGGACAAGGTTTGAAAATGACAAAAAATCTGTCGCACTAGATGACGTGGTTGTTTCTTTGCATACCTTTGCCTTGTGTTTCAGCAACAAACGACATTGCCATTATTTTACATATTAATTCGCATTGTTTTTCCCTTATTTAGCTAAGGAAACAAGATGGCGCCATTTTGAAACAGCCCCATCTTGAATTAATTAGCATGGTAAATGGTACTATTCATTTGCATTTTTTTATAATAGTACTTCCCCATCTGCAACTATTTCCCTCCTCTAAAATCGTTTCCTGCTTTTATTTTTAATTCTCTCATCCTTGCATTGTACAAGACAGGCCCCCCTTTTCACACTAGGATTGTAGCTGCGAGAGAGAACGGTTTAGTAAGGGAACAATTTTGTACCTCACGGTGCTAGCTGTGGAAGAGGATGCAGAGAAGAGCCTCATTGTCATCTAATGACTAGGATTCCATCCCTAATACAGACAGTGATTAGTACTTAAAAGTGTATTTTTATCAAGGTTTTATATCATTATTTTGCACTTGAAGTATCAATAACTCCTTAACTAGAGTATATTTTATAATAACATATCTAATAATATAAGATACCTTCAATTTATGGTAAATGTTTATCTTAAATGCATGCCTATCACATAAATCAAGGGATTGATTGATGATTTTAACTGCTGAAATTGAGAAGGCAAAGAGAGGGCTAAGCTTAGAAAAGAGATGCTGCTTTAGTCCAAAATGGAACACTGTTCAGTCATTGGGTCATAACTGGAACTATAGAACTTGGATTTATGTGTGCTCTATATGGATGGAAAGCTAAGACATAGGCCTAAAACTTTCATGAGAAGTGCAAGATTCATAAATGTTGTTTTTAAGTTCAAATTATAGCAACAACAGAGAAGTCTGAATCTATCCTGCAGCCCAGATATTATTCAGTGTTTAGCCCATATCTCGAGTTCTAGAAGTCCAAATGCACCGATTCCTTCTATGTTCGAAACCTGAGACAATTTCCTAGAACTTTCATGCTTAAATCTGTTCAAATTCTGACGTTAGCAATGATGTTTTGTTCACACAAGAAGATAAGGATTGTCACCAAGTCAAGATGTGGCCATCCACTCCACAATTAGTCATCAAGTCAATAGTTTCAATTTTTTTCCTATAAAAGGAGGCATTTGCCATGCATTTAGGCATCTTGGTTTTCATATCAAGATCATGCTCTTTATTTCTTTCTTTATATTTTTGTAATGTTTAAGTTTTATTTCATGTTATATTTTTCTTAATCTCTTGTTTATGCTTTTAATTTCCTTTGCTATACTTATGTTCTTATGTTGTTTATTTATGTTTATCTTTTTTATTATGTTTAGCTAAGTTTATTATGTCAAGGTGAAAAGGTTTCACTAATGGTGTTAGAATAGGTATAATATAAACTCAACATGGACTTCAATGTTTATATCCAAGAAAGTTTGTTATTAACATGTCTTATCTTTTTATCTTACTAATTCTTAATACCTTGCTTGTTAAATGATTAATCTAGATTTGTGTTGTATAACACTTGGTACAACAAATGCTTGGCACATTCATAGCCACCCGTATGGTATAACCTACACATGTGCTATGAAAGGAACTTGATTTGTTGTTAACATAAGTTAACATCATGAATTCCTGACAATATTTAAAAATATGGTGTTACTAAAATAAGATAATTAATATGATTATGTTTGTCGCATCCAACATTGTGGCGGCCTTAAAAAAATTTCATGGAAAAGAATGAATTTCTGGCATCCTATTCTTTGATGCGGAATGGTCTTATTTTAAGGAGTCGCCACCTAGTATTATGTTTACTAGGAACCCTAACTGGTCAACAGAGATTTTATGATAAGAGATTGGTTACACAAAAGAAAAGATCTTATCACCCCTTGAGCGTCATAAATTGCTAATATTTTATTGCTGATTTTGTCATAAATTGCTAATATTTTATTGGTTTACGCTACGATGGTTTGTGTGTAATATTCCTGACTCTGGCGCCAAATGAATATTTAAGTACGGATATTTACAACTTTAACGTTGGTAAATATTATGTAGTTATAAAAACAAAATAAATTTCAAACCTTATTTTTTTCCTTTGCTTGTTTTCCTAGAATGAAGGTGATGGCGTGCTACGTTGGATTGATGACGCTGCCTCCTCTTGTTCTTTTTTTTTTTTTTCCTTTGCTTGCTTTCCTCTCTGTTTTCTTTTCTTTTTTTTTTTCCTATGAGATTGTGTTTGGGAAGAAAATCTTTTAGTCTCTGCTTTCAAATTCCTCAACTCTGGACAAAGACTATGATGGTAAGGATCCTAGTGCTGCGGGTTGGTTGGACCAAAGCTTTCTCTAGTTCTTGCCCTTGCTGCCTTTCTCCTTTGCTCTTTGTTTCTTGTTTGTTCTCCGTGTTTCCACAATTCTGTGATCTCCTTTCTGCCCGTCTTCTCCATCTTCCCCCTTTGCTTCTCTCTTTCTCCTGCCGATTTCTCCCCTATATATTTGCCTTTTTTGTTGTGTTTTATGCCCTGTTTTCATCCCCTTTCTGTTTGTTCTTTCTTTAGCTTTTATAAAGCCAGAGAACATGGTAATGATCTTGGGAGTGAGCCATAAAAATTGAGGACTTGGACTACATCGTGTACCACAATCTATAGTTGCAGATTTCCTGCTGAACCGGTCTCCCTTAGGCGAGGAAGAAGGCGGAGAAAAATGGATTCAGAAACGGCACCATTTTCTTGAAATGGCCATTTTCAACTTGCCCCCTGAACTTCTAACATTTAACAATTAGGTCCCTGATTTCATTAACTAAACATTTCCAGTTTAATTAAATCCCAAAACTTCCAATTTATGTTGTCTTGGCCCAAATTTCAATTCATTTCTTATTTTTATCATTTCACACATTTTTTTTAATAAAATAGAAGTCAAAATTTGGGTTATGACAATGTTAAAAATTTATAATGAACTATTAAGGATAAATCATCCGATTAGAACCTCCTTTGTGTGTGGTTTCCAGTTGATTAATAAAAAGAGTTTATACTATACTTATTTCTAATACTATTAGTGGATCCTCTAACCTTGACAATTGTTTTTATCCTTATTTAATCTTCACATTAATCTTACATCTCAAAGTCCTCTTTACCTCATCATCATCATCATCATTTATAGTTTTTATAGTTAACCTCTATGTGGTTTGACCCCGGTCTTGCCGGGTTATTTATTACTTCGCACTCCTACACTTGGGATAAGACATCAACTCTTTGATCGTGTCAAGTTTTTGGCGCCGTTGCCAGGGAGGTAATTCTAGTATAAATTGTAGTATTTATTTTATTTTCTCTTTTCACTCTTCTTATATCTAACTTTGTTCCTTTTGTTTTCTTCTTCCTTTTATTCTATTCGTACACGTGCATGAGATTTTGGTCATGTACATTAAGTGGTAGACTTTGTAGGGTATCCTAATTATTTTCAGAAAATATGGTCGAAGAAGATAATCAGTCGTTTCATAATGAGAATAACCGAGTTAGAACACTTAGAGACCACATGAATCCCACAAGAACAAGTGCACCCTCATACATAGTTTTCCCTCCTAATGCATCTCATTTTAATTTTAAGATAGGCATTATTCAACTTTTACCTTCTTTTCATGGCTTAGATGTAGAAAATTCATTCTTGCATTTAAGGGAATTTGAGGAGGTCTACAACACCTATAATTACTCAAATTATAGCATGAACATTGTTGTTACTCATTTTTGGACCCCCCACATGCTGGAGACGGTGTATACCTCTTTTGAAGAGAATGTAGGAGTTTAGCTCATATTCGCCAAAAGATTGACAAAAGCACATAAATAAATATTTTTGTTTTTTTTTTCAAAAACCTTGTTTAAGCTGTTTCTGCTCTTTTTAGCCTTCCCCTTTACTACCAAAATCATCAGGTTTTTCTTAGGATGATCAGGAGTCGTCATAATGCTAAATTCGTTCCTTTTTTTTATTATTTATCTAGTCTTTAAGGTTGAATAAATCCCTCAGAATTTCCACTAAAAAAATGGTTATACTGTTGTCGAAATTTTTTGTTCCAACTTAGGCTCTGATTCTGACTCAGTTTCATACGATATCTGACCATCCTAGGTATATTCTGTCACTCATTACATTTTGAAAAATTGACGTACACCTTTAATAGGTCCTAGGGATCATTGTTCTTAGAGCAGATTCTCAATCAGATTTGGATGCTCAACATTGTCGGATCAAGAACCTTTTTGACCAACTAGATTACTGCCAGATTATGTTCTCTAAAACGATTTTATCTCACTTCGACTCTTTCATCAAAGATGTAGTCCTGGACGCGTAGATAAATTTGGACTTTTGAATCGCTTGATTTGAATATCAGAAGCTCAAAATATTCATGTTTGAATATCTAACGTGAAGGCAGAGAATTCTGCCGCGAGAAGGATATTGACCCGAGTCTGCACTAAAAGAACTCTATTTTTGGCCTAGTTTTTATGATTTTTGTTTTTAGTTCATACTCTCAGTCATATCAGGATTCTCGGCATTCGTTAGTTTTTGAGTTAGACCTGGAGATCCCTGTTGACCAGCCAAATTACTGTTAGATTCTGTTCTGTAAAAAGATTTTATCTCACTTCGACTCCTTCATCAAAGTTGTAGTCCTAGATGCGTAGAATAATTTTGGCTTTTGAATCACTTGATTCCGATATCAGAAGCTCAAGATATTCCCATTTGAATATCTAACGTGAAGGCAGAAAATTCTGCCGCGGGAAGAATATAGCCCAAGTTCGCGGGAATGATTCGAAGGATTTTTTTGGACCAAGGACTAAATCGAAAATTGTTAAAATGAGGGGTTTAATTGAAGAAGGATATTAAAAGCTGGAGAGGGGGCTGGATCATCATAAATAATAGGATTTTTTCCACACCGAAATAAGGAAAATGAGACTTTGCAGCTACACCCTCCATCTGATTTCTTTCCTTTTTTGCTGCAAATTCCTGCTGTTTTTTCCTTTATCATCATGCTTGAATTTTGGAGCTTCAACCACCTTTTTTCTTGCCTCATTCCAAAGGTAGCAGCTAGCCCTATGGAAGGAAAGAAAATAGCCACACCCTCCTCTAAAACTGGAAAGAAATCAGACGTAAAGCACCAGCATAAAATCAGAATATTGTAGCTTCCTTTTGCGTTTTTTTTACTGCAAATCAGTAGGGATTTACGTCCTAGGATTAATGCATTGAATCCTTCCTAAATGGAGACATATTTAGACTATATATAAGCCCCTCTAATGACCTAACGGGGGCAACAAAAAGAGAGCAAAAAAATAGCACAAAGAGAATAGAAAAATAAAGGAAAAATGCAAGAGAGGCAGAGTAAAACAAAGACGCAGAATAGAGGGAGTTTTCTTGCTTGCATTCTGGTGTCACCGTGAGGGAAGAAAAAAGACAAGACAGAGAGGGGGTTTTGCTTTAAACCTTGACAAAAACGTGCGCTTGTTTTTTATTTCAGCTGTTGCAGAGAACCATTTCTACGAGACCTGCAATTTGTTGCAGTAAGCCATTTCAGCGAGACCTGCAGGTAATTCCCAATTTTCTCCTCCTTTGCTACCTTTAAATCCTTTGTATATGTTTTGTTTTTGCACATTCGTTTTCAATTTTAGACTGACTATGTTAGGAGGGCTAGCTTCTGGTGTTTCTCCATTTTTTTTCTTTCTTTCGCTGTTTTAGATTTAAGGAACCGGGGAAGGGGGCTGTTGCTTCTTCATCATTAGCTCCCTTTCCTGTTAAGTGTCCTTCCATGCTCTTTAATTGAAATAGCCGGCCAGGTTTTCTTTGGTTTTTTTATTCCATGATATAATTGTATTATAACAGCATGCCGTCCCAAGCTTTTCCTTTTTGTATGAAGTATGGCATTTTCTCCCGGATGATGTGAAAAAAATGGGTCATGATTCATGGACATATGTAGCAGGATGTGGATTTCAAAATTTTACTTTCAAAACTTTGGTTCCCTCATGCATATGGATTTAGTCCTTTCTAGTGTACAGATTTTTTTAAGATTTGGCTTTAAACGATTTTTGTCACGAATTGTTTCAAACTTCTTGCAGTTCTTGTAATATAAATGATGGCTTGCTACTTTCCATTTTGGTGTTTACGTTTAATTGTGATGTTATGTGTTTCGATAAAAAAAAATTTAAAAGTTTTCTTGTGTGTTGCATACGGCCAATACCCTAACATGTTTTGAATTCCTTTTTTGTATATGTATAAAAAAAAATATTTGAAGTTTTGACAAAGGTGTTTTCGCATGGATTTCGTAAACACAACAAAAAAATTATTTTCTTGCATTTCTGGATTTTACACATGTTTGTAAAACTCCAAAGGGTATTGGCTAATATTTCAAAAATATAAAAATCCTATTTTAGGGGGAATTAATCTATTATTCACCGCTAATGTTTGGATAAAGAAATCCTTAAAGGACGAATATCCAAAATATTATTGGGAGTAATAAATCCGCACACATCCCTGAAAGAAGCCGTGATTATAATCGAAAACATTTCAAAAATTTTCTTACTCCACGGTTTACGAGCCGTGAGAGTATAAAATATTAAAAAAATATAGGTTTTTTTGTAGCGCCCTAGATTTCTAATTTTTTTTGTCCCATTTCCTTGCAATTTACGAGTGCAAACTCTTGAAATACTAAAGGGAAAAATGAGCTTTCAAAGCACATGGAATCTCCTTGGATTTCTATCCAAATAAATTTTGTTTGAATCAAACCTAGGAAAATTGATGAGATTAGAAATGCTAATACCTTCCCTTTACGCAACCAGTCCCTTGCCTTAGAATCTCTGAAAGACCAGTTAGGGTTCCTAGTGACCATAATACTAGGTGGCGACTCCCTTTATACAAAAATAAAAAAACCTAAAATCAATCAAAAGTCGTCGCGACGCCGCGCTCCGTTGCGAGGGTGCGACAGGATGGCAACTCCACTGGGGACATAGGACTAAGCTTGATAATTTGTTTGTTTATGTTGTGTTATTGGTTTTTGTTTTCTTATATGAATGATACTTTGTTTAAAAGCTTTAGCATGCATCTTTACATTCTATCATACATGGTACAGTCATGCATCACTTTATTATTATTATTATTATGTTTTTTAGGGCACACACATGTAACTTTAAGTTAAGTGGGGAACTAGAAGCTTGCCTTACGACTTGAGTCAAGGTTTAAGTTTGTGTAAACCCCAACTCTTTGCTGAGTGTTTACACTGATTGTGATTGGTACACGTGTCATCCCACTATCTGCTGGACCCCCATATTGCCTTTACGAGGGTGATCACTGGAACAACAAGAGACCCTCTTTTTAGAGACCAAGTAGTAAACCTACCTTATGTCTCACGTAAAGGAACTAGAACCTATCCTTAGGGTGTATGCTCCATAATATCTTTTGCATTAAAACAAGTCTAACCCCAATGCATTTTGAATTGCAGGACTTGTGAACGAAATGGCCATCATCACTAAATCTTCCATCATAGAGTATGAGAAAAATTCTAAACTGTCACAATTGACTAAAGGAGACTGCCTTAGAAATGATGCTAAGAAGATGTCACCAATCAAGAACTTGAATTGCATTATGAATGAGGTGAACAAGTTAACGACTCATTTTTAGAATGTAGATAAAGATGCATTTTTTAGGAAATATGGACGTTTGGTGGAAATTGCAAGGGTAGAAGTTTTAAGCCCAGCTATGCGAGCTTTAGTTCATTTTTGGGATCCAGACTACCGATGTTTTTCTTTTGGAAGCATAGACTTATGTCCCATGGTTGAGGAATATGGATTGTTGACTGAGTTTCCAAACAACCTGTATCGGATTTATTTGCCTTTAAGATCTGACAAGATCATCCCTGAACTGTCAAAATTGCTCAGAATCTCCAACTTGGAAAAGTTTTTGGAAAAGAATGGTACCGGTTTGAAATGGAGGATGCTAGAAATTGAATTGGAAAAAAAAGTCAGGATTAGAAAAAGAGAGATTGATTGCTTTGGATATATTTGGCCTTGTGTTGTTCCCAAGCCAGACTGGTTTAGTGAGTTTGGAGGCCGATGCTGCTTATGTAGAGTATGAGAATACACAAATCAATCTAGTGGCTGCTATTTTAGCTGAAACGATTTTGTCACTTAACCATTGTAGGAGGACTGGAAAAGGAGCAATGAGATGTTGCACGCAATTGTTGTATATTTGGATGGTTAGCCATATCGAAACAAAAAAGCCTGTCTTCATATAACACCCCACCTCACTAGCAAGATATTGTCCGCTTTGGGCCCACACCCTCACGGATTTGTCCTTGTAGAAGCGAGCCCACCGTGGGGCCTGACTTCCCAAAACGCGTCTTACTAGTCAAGGTGAGCATGCACTTATAAGGCCCTGGCTCTGGACACTCGCTTCCGATGTGGGATCTTACAATCCCCCCATCTTAAGATGAGCCGTCCTCGGCTCTGATACCAAATGTAACAACCCCGATTTCCCACATCCTTTTTCGTGATACATTGGAAATTTTTAGGTAATTTTTTTTTTTATATATATATATACCGGTTCCACCAAATTTCTACCAAAATTTTGACAGAGTCTCCCCTATAATAGGAGGTCCCAAGTTATCGACAAAACCATATTACACTTCCAATTTTAATTCACATCCTAATCCAATCATCCTGGATCTCAACCCAACTCAAGATCATCAACACAACACATGTTATTCAATAACATCATATAATGTAATTCAAGTTAAAGATTCGATTTTCAACTCTAAACATGCATGGTTAAATAGGTACTTAAAGTTACAAACATTAAATTAAAGTCATACATTCAAATTTACAAATTAATATTACATTTCAAGTTTTAGGATATAAGACTCTTAATTTACAAATAATTACATGGTTAAAAGCAAAAGGTAACTAAACCAATATCATTCCGGACGCGACCTTGATGGACCTGAAAAATAGAAATTAACGTGTACACATAAATATAAAAAGGTAGTAACAAACAATAACAATGATAGGTAATAATCTTCATAGAATTTCTTTTGAGACATAAAATTAGGTATAAACCTCTTTTACAAGATGCATTTTCAATCTATTACCAATATCCATCTAATATCCTTATTACCAATATCCATCTAATATCCTTTCCCATTTGTTGAGAATAATTTCATCTTGGAAATCTCAACACAACTCAATGATTTTCGAACACCATCTCCTTATAAATCAATTCTCTCTTTATACCAAGACATTTCTCTCTTGATATCCTAAGCTTATCTCATTCCTTTGGAATAACTAATTAATATTTTCCCTTTTATTTTCTAGAAAGTAATCGCCGACACTAATAAATCTCAATAGTATCATTAGTCTTTTAATATTGAGATAGACTAATCAGTTACATTCACGTACCGATATTAACACAACCGATTAGTATCATTAATTATTCTTATCCGGAGTATCAAATCTTATTCATATCTGATTTACCATCAAAGTTGTCGATGTCAAGAACCCTTGACACTATCAGCCTCCTTACCTAGAGTAGCTAATCACACCAGAAATGGTTGTCGATACCAATGTGACCCATTGATATCATTAACTACTCTCGACCCAGAATAGTTAATAAACCTATCTTTTTCACTGAACCAGGAGTAACCATGCCGATGTTAGTAATCTTTACTAACATCATTAGTCACCCAATTGCTCGGGATCGACTAATCAATTTAAGAAATGCCAGCACCAATGAAACTTCATTAATACCATTAGCAATCCAAACCTGAATTGCTAATCAATGTCGTCTAAAATGCCGATACCAATGAAACCTCATTGATACCATTAGCTATCCAAACCCGGATAGCTAATCAATGTCACCCTAATTGCCGGTACCAATGAAACCTCATTGATACCATTAGCTATCCAAACCCGGATAGCTAATCAATGTCACCCTAAATGCCGGTACCAATGAAACCTCATTGATACCATTAGCTATCCAAACCCGGATAGCTAATCAATGTCACTTGAAATTTCCATTCGTATCGATCTCTTTTTTTTTTTTCTTTTAACATCATATGCATTATAACAACTGTTGCTAAGCATCATTCCCACACAAACTTAGTTATCGACACTACGACCATAATAACATAATTAATTCGATACATAACAACACACGCAAGTCACTCCTATTTGTTCAAACATTATCCTAACCAATAGAGATATACTATTGCACATAAGGTACTCTTACTCGAAGCAATAAAATAATAAATTCTAAAATTTACCAATAAGTTTACTCAACTTAATAAGACAAGGTGCGATATACCTGCTTCCTTCACATAAATTATTTAAACACAATGCATCATCAGTATACATATATAAATCGAGCATCAATAATTTAATCATAATATACCATTAATTTATCACCCTAAAGTCAGTACACTTCATTTTTGTTATTATACATCTAACTCGACAGTCAGTACAGTAGCGCCACTAACTTTATTCAAACCAGCTAGTCCACTATATTTTCCTCGACATAAACATTCACAATTACACAAGCACAAGTACATTTATAGAAAATACCATTTATTTAACTCTAACAAGTATTGTAAAAACAAAAGTTTGAGGTGTAAGACACCTACCTAATGCTTGAACTCGCGCAAAAGTCCCATGCTACTGAACATATTCTACAATCTCTCTTGTATCATTAAAGATACATATCAAATGTGGCTCCACCATAATTGAAAATTCCATTCTAAAATTCATTTAAATTTAGAATCGCATGACACATGCATTCGCATATTTATTTATTTATTTCCTTTCTTTTCATGACTTGTTTTTCCAGACTAAGTATCTTTAAACATGACCTAACAATCTTAATTTATTTTATTTTATTTTTGTCTACTCAATCCATCATGTATAGACTTAGTAACATCACATCCTTGCATTTATTCATACCATTGAAACTAATTCATTTTCCTTATCAAACCAACTCTTGGCCGAATGACCTTATTTTTTATTTATTTATTTTCATGATGAGTTTTCCAATTCTTTTTCATAAGTCCACTTTACTTCATCTTAAGTAAATTTAACAACATATTTTCATCATAATTCCATGTACGCCTTAATTTAACCTTTTCCTCCTCTTTTATTATCTATTTGGACAGCGTTAAAATTCCACAAAATGACATTTTCCTCACATTAATCTATTATTTCAAACATAACACAATTCATTTGGCATTCAACAAACCATAATCCCATAAAAATCCCCATAACATTAGGTCGAATAAACTCAAGTTCAAGATTTTCATTTTTGGTTGGATTCCATATTATGATGAGAATTTGAATCTTTTTAAAATTCTTCCAATTGACACTCTACCTAATTTTCTTTATACAAATATATGCAGCCATACCTAGTTTTCATAGAAAATGAATCAAAGTCTTATCTCCTTATTTCTTCTTCATTTGGTTGAATGCCTTCATTCATGGTGAGGGATGATTCCCTTTTTAATTATTCCATATAAACCTTTACCAATTCATTTCATATCTATTCTAACCTCATTCAACTCAAATTCCATAGCAATTAAAAAAATTAAGCTCATCCTCTCATTTATATGTCTAGGCCGAATCTTTGCATTAAATGGAGGATAAAGTTTTCTTCAAGTTTTCTTTCAATTACCACTAGACCCAATCCTTTTTAATGCCTAAAAACATATATCCATTAAATCAACAAACTCAATGTCCCTTTATCCAAACTTCAAAACTTCCCTAACACATTTTACAACACAATTAATCTATAACAACACTAATAACAAGAGCACATTTTACCATTATCTCTTACATAAACCCTACACCCACACAATTCTAATTTCATCAAAACATGTAATTAAATCAAGCTTCCTAAATGTTTTACTATGACTAGCAATAGATTCAAATAGCAACAACTCATCCACCTTTGATTATTTTCTTGAACCCAACGGTCAGAATATATATCATTGTGTTGTGTGCAATATATCTCAAAATCAGAATAATCCAACGGTTGGATCTCCATAGATCTGAATAAAACCGAACTAACCTGAAAATAGACGAGCTTCTGTTCAACATGAACCAAACCTTGCCGGAGAGTGCGTTTCCGATCTCCACCGTCCAGAATGTAGGCCACATCTAGGCTCACCACATATCCCAAAATAGGCACGATCCAACGGTGGACGAGAGATATATCGGCTGGTGACCAAAACTGCTCTGCAGGTATATTTCCTTTTGTTTTCCAGGACACTTCCGATGATGATGGCTGCTCAATGGATTATGTTCTTTCAAATCCCTACGGTCAGTTTATAGAGGAGTGTGAGAAGCACAATATATCCAAAAATCAACATGATCCAACGGTGGATTCAAGAGATATGCCACCGAAGCATTATTGGTTCATCCAAATCCTATACCTCTCTGTAACCGAATTCTCTATTGTCTCTCACCCCTTTTCGTTTTTCTTTCTCTTTTTTTTTTTTTAATCTGGTGGCCTTTTGCTGTTTTTAAAGGCACCATTGTTTTCCTAATTACATTTATGTCCCTCATTTATGTATTTATATATTATTTGTTTTTTTTTTCATGAAACCATTCGGTTTGTTTCTGCTTAAATCGTTAGTCTTTACCAAACTCTTATTGGGATGATATCTTTCACTAATGTAGGAAAACATATTAATAGACTTCATGTAAAATTTCATCTCAATATGATGATTGGATTGAGAGCTCTGCTTTCTAATGTAAAATTGGTCAGTTTATGACTTTTCGTCAACTATCCAAATTTTCTTGTTCAATCTTCACATAAAATAATATCAATTATCCTTCTAAACCTTTAAGGTCATTTTATTATTTTGGAATATATTCATTTTGTCATTTCTCTCATTATTTTATTCATCAAAACACGTTACTAGTTTCTTTGTCTTTATGAATTCTAAAACAAAATTCATTTTATGGAGGTCATCCCCTCCATTATATATCACTTTCAGTCTTATGTTTACATGGCAGGTTATACATCCACATATTTAAATCATAAATTTTCTAGGGTTTCACACTTCAATAATTTTTTATGGTTCACCCAAAGACCCCTGAAGTTAGTAGAAGAAGAAGAATGGGGAGATCTAGACAACCAAGGTTGGGTTGACAAATTAGAAGGTTTGCCTAATAGTGATTTTAAGTAGAGAGCCCCATGGGTAATGACAGTGAAGGTCCTAATGAGTTGTGGACAAAGACGTTAAGTACCATTAGTAGGGATTACAGGTTATGTGAGTTTTGCTCCTGCCTTAGTGGTAAGGCAACTTGGGGGCATGCAGTTTGTTCCCAGGACTATGGGAATTGCTCAATTCTTTGGTTTGTTCAAAGATCCCATTGCAGAAGAGGTTTTGGAGATCATCAAACAAGATTGGAAGCATCTGGTTTTGGTTGAGATAGAAGGTTTAAAAGATCCAAGTGCAAGCGAAGGATATGCAAAATGGAGAGACTTAGCTGCTTCAGCCAGGCTTGTGTAGGAGCCAAATCTCCTCAAGCTATAGAAGAGCCTATTAAGAGAAAAAGGGTTAACAATGAAGATGAGTTAATAAGGCAAGTGGAAAAACTTCGAATAGAGTTAAGCAAAAGCAGAAAAGAGAAGGCAATGTTGGAAGAAATGATGCTAGAAGAGGATAAAAGGAGAGCATTTCTAGATGAGCAAATACAGTGTAGAGATGCGAAAATAACAAAGCTTGAGTTAAAGCTAGGTGAGGAGAAGATTGCTAGGAAAGAAAGTGAGAAGGAGCTAGTTGGAATGAGTTTGGATTGGATGCAAAGTTGCTCTGAACTTGAAGCGATGGAGATTGACTTTAACAATTGCCAAGGAAGTGCAGAATATTACCAAGAAAAATTTGTGCAAGTGCAGTTCGAATTGATGGATAGGATTGGGAAGTATGAGAATTTGAACAAGAAATATATGGAGTTAGAAAAATGTTCAATGGGGATTGCAAAAGAAAGTAAAAGGAGAGGTTTCGAGGATGTTGAAGCAGAGTTAGCGGTTAAGAAGAATGAGATAAAAGTTATGAGGATAAAACTTGACAAAGAGCGTGAAAAGGTGAAGTATTTAGATGAGAAGCTAGTAGCAATGGAAAGACACAAGGATCAAATCGACGCCAACAACACTGCTTTGAACAGAACCAACATGTTGCTCATAAAAAAGATGACCAAGACAGATGAGCAAATGGACGAAGCTGCTGCACATGCTCGAATTATTAGAATCAATACGCGGAATGTGGGAGGAGACATCATTTGCTATCGCCGAAGCCTAGCTAAAACCAATGCCTTTCTAGGGAAGATTGAGAATCGCGGCTTTGCCTTCTTACCTTTGGCTAAAGAGTTTATGGAGGAAAGGGATTAACATGTTGTATTTCTTTTTATTTCTAAATGTAATAAATTTATCAAGCATTAATGAAAAGGGCGTTGACCCATCTTCTTATGCAAAATCTGTCTCTTGGTGAATATGATTCAAGCAAATGACTCGAAAGGCAGAACTCCTATCAAAGCAATGTGACTATTATTCGTTCACAAGAAGGTTGCATCCATACCCAATGAACAAAGCATTGTTATCACAATCATGCATTTTTCTCATACATCTACGCACGCATATGCAGATTAAGAAACATAGGTCCCCCTTCTAAAATCCACAACACTCGACAAAGAAAAAGAATGGAAAATAAAGAAAGGTCACAACCAGAAGTTCAGTACCAAAGAGAACTTGAAGGAGTTTGAAATGATGTGGCGCACCTAACCAGTATGTTAGAGCAAATGTTGAGAGCCAGAGATGGAGAGGGAACGTCTACTCAACCTGATGAAGCACCAGCAACAGCTCAAATTCCTGTCGCACCTATAAACATGGGGGCAAATACACCAAATAAGCAGCATCCTAATCCCACTCAGCCCATCCAAATCCCTATTATAATGGATTTAACAAACGAGGATCCATATGACGTCAAATTCTCTAATCATGAAGGGTATGATAAGTGGACTGCACTAGAAGAGAGGCTAAGGGCAATTGAAGGAAATGATTTATTTGACCCAATTAGGGCCGCTGAAGTATGTTTGGTGCCTAACATTGTTATTCCAAAGAAGTTTAGAGTGCCAGAGTTTGTTAAGTATACCGAGATGGAATGCCCAAAGACCCATCTCCGTTCCTACTATAACAAAATGGCAGAAGTTATCCATGATGATAAAATGTTAATTTACTTCTTCCAGGATAGCCTGACAGGATTGGCCCTCAGTTGGTATAAGAGGCTAGACAACATTAGGATCAAGAAGGGGACGGACCTGGCAGATGCTTTCTTAAAGCAATACAAGTTTAATCTTGAGATTGCTCCTGATAGGATCAGTCTGATTACCATGGAGAAAGGAACTCAAGAGTCCGTGAGGGTTTATGCTCAAAGGTGGCGTGACTAAGCTATCAATGTACAACCTCCACTAATAGAGACGGAGATGGTGACACTGTTTGCTAATACTTTTAGGGCTCCATACTATGAACACCTGATGGGTAGTTCAGCATAACATGATGTTAACTGCGATGGTAGTTCACCCATCATCTATGATGTTGTGCGGATTGCTGAGAGGATTGAACAAGGAATCCAAAGAGGGAGAATTGCAGAACATATAGAGAAGAGAGGTTTCATTAGGAAAAAGAAAGAAAATGAGGTGAATAACCTAGAAAGGAGAAGCAAAAACTACCAAACACCTACCACCAAGTCACCAGTATCAATTTTGCCAAACCCTACATCCCAAACCAACCCAATCAAACAAAATTTCCAGCAAATAACCAAAGCAATTACCAAAGTAGAGACAACCGATCATCGGAAGAACAATTACCACCTTTACCAATAACCTTAAAAGAGTTGTATGCCAAGCTGTTGAGTATTGGGCGGATAGCTCCCTATGCCAAGCTGTTGAGTATTGGGCGGCTAGCTCCCCTACCCGTACCACCTATGCAACCACCTTTCCCTACCTGGTACAACCCCGAGGTGACTTGTGAATACCATGCTGGTCATTCGAGTCATAGCATTGAGGCTTGCTTTGCTTTTAAAAGAAAGGTGTTGCAACTGATCAAAGTTGGATGGGTCACTTTCAAGGATTCGCCTAATATGAATTCAAACCCTTTACTCAAACATGTCGCTAGTGGTAGTGGAGTGAATACTATGGAGATCGGTAGCAAAGAGAAGGTGTTAAAAGTGACCATGACAAAGCTATACTTTATGTTGGTACAGTCTGGACATTTGGAAAAATCAACTGAATGCTATAAATGGGAAAGTAACTTTTGCCCCTTCCATAAAAAGAAAGGGCATCACATTGATGAATGCATTGAATTTCATCAAAAGGTTGCAAGAATGCTAACTCTAGGATAGTTAAGGATTGAGGCCGTAAATGACAATGAAGAGATAGAGGTGATAGAGAATCGAGAGAAATGTAGAATCCAATCAACAGCTAATGGGTTCTCAAAATTGGTATTAACTAAGCCCTCATATGCAAACAAAGTAGACTATGGAGTGATGCCTGGAGATTATGGTTATACCTCGAATATTGAAACTCCTTTGTCGTTGTTCCGAACTGAGATAAGTTGGCTAACTCGGAGTGGTCGTTGTTTCACACCTGAAGAACTAGAGAAACAAAGAAAGGCTAAGGGCAAGGAGGTGTTGGACCTCGATAAAGAGTTTGAGATGAATAAACCTGTGACTGAGGAAGAAACAAATGAGTTCCTAAAATTGATGAAGCATAGTGAGTACTATATAGTGGATCAGTTGAAGAAGACCCCTGCCAAGATCTCCATCATGTCATTAATACTCAGCTCTGAGCCGTATCGTAATGCTTTGCAAAAAGTACTAAATGAGGCCTACGTACCCTAAGATATTGAACAAAAGACTATGGAGCATCTAGTAGGGAGGATCCATGCTGCCAATTACTTATATTTCATGGAAGATGAACTTGACGCTGAAGGAACTGGACATAACAAGCCCTTGTATGTCATGGTCCGATGCAAAGATTATCTCATCGGTAAGGTTCTCATCGATAACGGCTCGGCCCTTAATGTGTTACCAAGGCATATGCTGGATGAAATGTCGGTAGATCCCTCACACATGCAACCCAGTGTGATGATGGTGAGAGCGTACGATGGCTCACCAAGGCAAGTGATAGGGTCAATAGAGGTCGAACTAGCTATGGGTCCACAAGTCTTTCTAGTAACCCTTCAAGTGATGGATATCCACCCTTCCTATAACATGTTGTTAGGAAGGCCATGGATACATTCCGCGGGAGCTGTCACCTCCTCGCTACATCAATGTTTGAAGTACATTGCCAATGGTGTCCTAGTTACTGTTAAGGCTGAGGAGACTATATCAATGGTAAGAAATGTGGCGGTTCCATTCATTGAAGTAGAAGATTGTAAGGATGGAAACCTTCATGCATTTGAGGTTATGAATACCGAGTGGGTGCCCGAGAACATGTGGTGAGGAAGCCAGAAATCTCAGAGGCCACCAAAATGGCCGCTAAAAGCTTTTTGAAAAACAAGATTCCTTTCCCATATGACATTGAGTAAAGAAGGCTTGAATGGATGGATATAATCAAATTGAAAGCTACAAAACAGAGGTTTGGGCTTGGATATAAGCCCAAGAGGGAGGATTACAAGCGAGCTGCTGGTGCAAGAAGGGAGAAAAGAATGGCTAGGATTGAAGGAAGGAAGCCTGAAGAAGAAAGCTTGGCCATCCCTCCAATCAGGATTTCATTTCCAAAGGCCGTATATGTGATGCAACCTGATATGGGACATGGAAACCTCCTTCAGAAGCTTTCTTCAATGAACATAAACACTCTGGAGGAAAACCAAGTCAAGTACATTGCTGAGAAAATTGAATCCGAAAGAAGGGATGAAGAGCTGCCACAATTAACCATCCACACTTTGGAAAAAGTTACCGTCAAGACTTTTATTCGAAAGCTAGCCGAAGGAGAGAAGTTCCAGAATTGGGAGACCCAAGAAGCTCCATTGGTTTTTAAAATGTAATCAACAATGATTGTTGGATTATAATTTTATCTATGTTGTTTGCCTTTTTTTGTTTTGTTTTTATTCATTGACAATCGAAGCTCAAGATGTCAATTGGATTTTATTTTGTTTTTGAGCCAATCTTTTGCTTTTAATGAGATCATGCATTTTCAAAATTCATCTTGATGTCTTACTATGCATTTACACATCACTTTCCGCTTTCAGGAACCCTGAAAGTGGATCCTCCACAACAGCACCTGCACTTTACATTGAGAATGAATGAACAAACTTTAAACAATACATAGTAGTTGTAGAAGATAAGGAATGTAAGGAGAAAAACATATAGGAATTCACAAAATTAATAGAATAGCACGAACAGGCTTGGAGGCCCGCTAAAGAGGAACTTGAAACCATAAATATAGGCAATGAAGAAATCAAGCGAGAGCTGAAAATAGGGACTTTGATCACCCTAAAGCGAAGGAAGAGTTGATCGCACTGCTCCAAGATTATATAGATGTCTTTCCCTGGTCCTACGAGGATATGCCTGGTTTGGATACGGACATTGTAGTACATAGGATACCACTGGTGGAAGGATGCAAGCTGATTAAGCAGAAGTTAAGGAGAACTCATCCGGAGATCTTAATCAAAGTAAAGGCAGAAATTGAAAAACAATGGAACGCTGGTTTTTTGAAAATAGTCAAGTATCCACAATGGGTGCCAAACATAGTGGTGGTACCCAAAAAGGAAGGTAAAATCAGAGTTTGTGTGGACTTTAGGGACTTAAACCGGGCTAGCCCTAAAGATAATTTCCCTTTACCACACATAGATATATTAGTTGATAATGCAGCATGCAGCTCCACATATTCCTTCATGGATGGGTTTTCAGGCTACAATCAGATAAAAATGGCGCAAGAGGATAAGGAGAAGACAACCTTTGTAACACTATGGGGAACCTTTTGCTACAAAGTCATGCCATTTGGTTTAAAGAATGCTGGGGCCACCTACCAAAGGGCTATGGTGACTTTGTTTCACGACATGATGCACAAAGAGATTGAAGTATATGTGGATGACATGATTGCTAAATCTAAAGAGGGAGAGAATCATGTCCAAATATTGAAGAAATTATTTGAAAGGCTAAGGAAATATAAGTTGAGGCTTAACCCAGCAAAGTGTTCATTCGGGGTGAAATCCAGTAAGTTGTTGGGATTTATGGTGAGTGACAAAGGAATATAACTGGATCCTGAAAAAGTAAAGGCTATTCAATCTATGTCACCCCCCAAGACTGAGAAGCAGGTGAGAGGTTTCTTAGGAAGGTTGAATTACATCGCTCGGTTTATATCCTAATTAACCTCAACTTGTGACCCGATCTTTCGTTTGTTAAGGAAGAAGAACCCTGGAATATGGAATGAAGAGTGTGATGAGGCTTTTGAGAAAATCAAGCAGTACTTGCTAAATCCACCTCTACTGGTTCCTCCTGTACCAGAAAGGCCATTGATATTGTACCTAACAGTAACCGAAACAACAATAGGATGTGTGCTTGGGCAACATGATGAAACCAGAAGGAAGGAAAGGGCTATTTATTATCTAAGCAAGAAGTTCACGGAATGTGAGTCTAGGTATACTGTGATTGAGAAACTGTGTTGCGCACTAACATGGGCTACAAAGAGATTATGTCAGTATATGTTGTATCACACTACATGGTTAATTTCCAAATTAGATCCTTTGAGGTACATTTGTGAAAAGCCTTATCTATCTAGCCGAATTGCAAGATGGCAAGTTCTTTTGGTTGAGTATGACATAGTATATATGACAAGGAAAGCCGTGAAAGGGAGTGTTATTGCCGATCACCTGGCTGACCATGCTATGGAAGATTATGAGTCGTTAAACTTTGACTTTCCCGATGAAGATGTGCTTGCAATCGAGGAAGAGAAATTAGATTGGTGGGTTATGTATTTTGATGGTGCTGTAAATATATGTGGTAACGGAGCGGGTGAAGTGATAATCTCTCCTGATAAGAAGTAGTATCCGGTTTCAATTAAGCTGCAGTTCGGGTGCACCAACAACACGGCTGAGTATGAAGCTTGCATTCTGGGTTTAGAGGCTGCATTAGAGATGAACATCAAAAAGATAGATGTGTATGGAGACTCAATGCTGATCATTTGCCAAGTAAAAGGAGAATGGCAAACCAAAAAAGAGAAGTTAAGGCCTTACCAAGAATACCTGTCTAAATTGGCTAGAGAATTTGAGGAAATAGAGTTCACCCATCTGGGAAGGGAAGGAAACCAGTTTGCAGATGCTTTGGCCACACTAGCATCTATGGCCAAGATAGACTTTGGGCACAAGGTACAGCCGGTACATATCAATATCAAAAATAACCCAGCTCATTGCTGCTCAGTCGAAAGAGAAGTGGATGGAAACCCTTGGTACTATGATATCAAGAATTTCATCCAAAACCAGGCATATCCCATTGGGGCATCCAAAATCGACAAGAAGACCTTGAGGAGGTTGGTAATGGATTTTTATCTTGTTGGGAGATTTTGTATAAGAAATCATCTGACGGGACTTTGTTGAGATGTTTGGATGAATTCGAGGCAAAAAGCACTTTACGGGAAGTCCATGAAGGGATTTGCTCAACCCATGCTAGTGGACATGTGATGGCTAGAAAGATACAAAGAGTCAGGTACTTCTGGATGACATTAGAGAAAGATTGCATCGACTATGTTCGAAAATGTCATAAGTGCCAAGTATACAATGACAAAATCAATGTCCCTCCAGCTCCTCTGTTTAACTTGACATCTCCGTGGCCCTTCGCGATGTGGGGAATTGATGTGATTGGACCTGTAAACCCAAAAGCCAACAATGGTCATAGGTTTATTCTCGTGGCTATTGACTACTTCACAAAATAGGTAGAAGCCGGGTCATTTGCTCATGTGACGTAAAAAGTGGTGAAGAAATTTATTGAGAGAGATTTGATATGTCGGTATGGTCCACCAGAAAAGATTATAACTGATAATGCCCAGAATTTCAACGGCAAGATGATAATAGAGCTCTGCACTAAATGGAAAATCAAGCATTCCAATTCTTCGCCATATAGACCAAAGATGAATGGTGCGGTATAAGCTGCTAACAAGAATGTCAAAAAGATTATTTAGAAGATGGTAGTCACCTATAAGGATTGGCATGAGATGTTGCCATTTGCCCTTCATGCATATTGCACCGCAGTTCAAACCTCAACAGGAGCCACCCCGTACATGTTGGTATATGGAATGGAGGCGGTGATGCCTTTAGAAGTGGAAATCCCATCATTGAGAGTGTTGTTACACTCTAAGCTGGAAGAGGTAGAATGGGCAAAAGTTAGATATGAACAACTGAATCTGATCAGTGAAAAGAGGATAGTCGCAATCTGTCATCATCAACTCTACCAAAGAAGGATGGCTAAATCATATGAGAAGAAGGTTCGACCTCGAGGATTCCACGAAGGAGATCTTGTACTGAAGAAAATATTGCCTTTACCTAGAGAAGATCAGAGTAAATGGGCGCCTAACTATAAGGGGCCTTACGTGGTGAAGAAAGCATTCTCGGGAGGAGCTTTGTTGTTATCTAGAATGAATGGAGAAGATCTAGTTAGGCCCGTGAATTCTGATTCTGTAAGGAAATATTACGCTTGATATATTTTGTAATTTCCCAATCAATAAAATAAAGGTTAGCCATGAATTCTCTATGGAAAAAACTTTTTTTCTTCTTCTTCATAAAACGCATGATCTCATAGCATTTGAAATATTTTACTTAAACAAATTTTTTTTCTTACACATGACTAAGGAAACGACTCCATCAATTGGAGGGAACCAAACCAATTTTAAAACCAACAAGTATTCCACACCACACTGGGGGCAAGAAAATGCACATAGAGGTCCATATTGAACCAAAGCCCAAAAGGGTATCATCATAAAAACTTCTGAATTTTTTTTATGAGAATTGTTAATTGCATTGAAGGTTCCAGTTTTCATGAACAAAACCAAAACTTTTGAGTTTTCTTTTTAAAATAATAATAAAGGACAATACTCAATGGAGCAAGAAAGGGCCCCATAAGAAACCAGAGATCTCTTCACCAAGAGGATATGAAGTATAGTGTGCGGATCATATTCCAGTTCAAGATAAAAGGTTGAACAAACAAATGGAAACAAGAGCTCGAAGAAGTTTACAACGAAAGGGGGAAAGATAGGTAACACAAACATGCATGCTATATTGTCATAACACTAACCTGGTAGGAAAGGTGGGACAAAAGCCAAATTAGTTCCAAGTTTTTGGGAATCACTAAAGAGACAGAATCTCAAGTCAACGTAGCTACAGAAAAGAATATGAAGCGTGGAGTTTTTCTATATATATATATATAAAGGGATGGTCTCCAGATATTGAGACCCCTTTTAAAATCCTTTTCAAATTTCAAAACGGATAGGTCTTCCATTATAAAACCATTTTCCATCTGGGTAGGTCACCCATTAGAATGAGACCATTCTCTATTTTTTGTACCTGGGTAGGTCACCCATTATAATGAGGCCATTCTTCCCCCGGGTAGGTCACCCATAAAAATGAGACCACTCTTCCCCCTTTCCACTTGGGTAGGTCATCCATCACAATGAGACCATCATTTTTTTCTAGGTAGGTCCCTATTAGAATGAGACCATTCTCCATCTTTTTTTTACCTGGGTAGGTCACCCATTATAATGAGGCCATTCTTCCCCCTGGGTAGGTCACCCATAAGAATGAGACCACTCTTCCCCCTTTGCACTTGGGTAGGTCACCCATCACAATGAGACCATCATTTTTTTCTGGGTAGGTCACCCATTAGAATGAGACCATTCTTCATCCTTTTCTTACCTGAGTAGGTCACCCATTATAATGAGATCATTCTTCCCCCGGGTAGGTCACCCATAAGAATGAGACCACTCTTCCCCCTTTCCACTTGGGTAGGTCACCCATCACAATGAGACCATCATTTTTTTCTAGGTAGGTCCCCATTAGAATGAGACCATTCTCCATCTTTTTTTTACCTGGGTAGGTCACCCATTATAATGAGGCCATTCTTCCCCCTGGGTAGGTCACCCATAAGAATGAGACCACTCTTCCCCCTTTGCACTTGGGTAGGTCACCCATCACAATGAGACCATCATTTTTTTCTAGGTAGGTCCCTATTAGAATGAGACCATTCTCCATCTTTTTTTTACCTGAGTAGGTCACCCATTATAATGAGGCAATTTTTTCCCCTGGGTAGGTCACCCATAAGAATGAGACCACTCTTCCCCCTTTGCACTTGGGTAGGTCACCCATCACAATGAGACCATCATTTTTTTCTGGGTAGGTCACCCATTAGAATGAGACCATTCTCCATCCTTTTCTTACCTGGGTAGGTCACCCATTATAATGAGGTCATTCTTCCCCCTGGTAGGTCACCCATAAGAATGAGACTACTCTTCCCCCTTTCCACTTGGGTAGGTCATCCATCACAATGAGACCATCATTTTTTTCTAGGTAGGTCCCTATTAGAATGAGACTATTCTCCATCCTTTTCTTACCTGAGTAGGTCACCCATTATAATGAGGCCATTCTTCCCCCTGGGTAGGTCACCCATAAGAATGAGACCACTCTTCCCCCTTTGTACTTGGGTAGGTCACCCATCACAATGAGACCATCATTTTTTTCTGGGTAGGTCACCCATTAGAATGAGACCATTCTCCATCCTTTTCTTACCTGAGTAGGTCACCCATTATAATGAGGCCATTCTTCCCCCGGGTAGGTCACCCATAAGAATGAGACCACTCTTCCCCCTTTTCACTTGGGTAGGTCACCCATCATAATGAGACCATCATTTTTTTCTGGGTAGGTCCCCATTAGAATGAGACCATTCTCCATCTTTTTTTTACCTGGGTAGGTCACCCATTATAATGAGGCCATTCTTCCCCCTGGGTAGGTCACCCATAAGAATGAGACCATTCTTCCCCCTTTGCACTTGGGTAGGTCACCCATCACAATGAGACCATCATTTTTTTCTGGGTAGGTCACCCATTAGAATGAGACCATTCTCCATCCTTTTCTTACCTGGGTAGGTCACCCATTATAATGAGGCCATTCTTCCCCCTGGGTAGGTCACCCATAAGAATGAGACCACTTTTCCCCTTTTCCACTTGGGTAGGTCACCCATCACAATGAGACCATCATTTTTTTTCTGGGTAGGTCACCCATTAGAATGAGACCATTCTCCATATTTCTTTACCTGGGTAGGTCACCCATTATAATGAGGCCATTTTTCCCCTGGGTAGGTCACCCATAAGAATGAGACCATTCTTCCCTTTTTTCCATTCGGGTAGGTCACCCATCATAATGAGACCACACACACATTTTTGTATTGGTTGTGGTTAAAGGAGATCGCTAGATGGGATCTCAGGTTAACCCAACCATACACTTAGTTTAGCTTTGGTTAAAGGGAATCGCCAGATGGGATTTCAGGTTGACCAAGTTACACACTGACTTTGCTTCAGGTTAGAGGAGATCGCCAGATAAGATCTTAGGTTAACCCAATCAAAAAAGGCAGGTCGCCCGTGAAAATAGACCAGCACGCATATGTGGGCAGGTCACCCTTGAAAATAGACCAGGTTTGAGTATGTGTGGGCAGGTTGCCCTTGAAAATAAACCAAATTTTCTTTAAAAAAAAGATAGGTCACCTATGACAACGAGATCATTTTTTTTTTTTTTAAATGAAGTCCTTAGATGAGTGGATCACTCAGCCAGCAAAGAAGATTTTTTCTTTCTTTCTTTCTTTACAAGCTTACTATGCAAAACATTGAGGAGTTTTGCTTCGTAAGCATTGTAAAGAGGGGGCATCTGTTGTTACTCATTTTTGGACCCCCCACGTGCTGGAGATGGTGTATACCTCTTTTGAAGAGAATGTAGGAGTTTAGCTCATATTCGCCAGAAAATTGACAAAAGCACAAAAATAAATATTTTTGTTTTTTTTCAAAAACCTTGTTTAAGTTGTTTCTGCTCTTTTTAGCCTTCCCCTTTACTACCAAAATCATCAGGTTTTTCTTAGGTTGATCAGGAGTTGTCATAATGCTAAATTTGTTCCTTTTTATTTATTTATTTATCTGGTCTTTAAGGTTGAATAAATCCTTCAAAATTTGCACTAAAAAAATGGTTATACTGCTGTTGAAATTTTTTGTTCCAACTTAGCCTCTGATTCTGACTCAGTTTCGTATGATATCTGACCATCCTAGGTATATTCTGTCACTCATTACATTTTGAAAAATTGACGTACACCTTTAATAGGTCCTAGGCATCATTGTCCTTAGAGCAGATTCTTAGTCAGATTTGGATGCTCAACATTGTCGAATCAAGAACCTTTTTGACCAACTAGATTACTGCCATATTCTGTTCTCTAAAACAATTTTATCTCACTTCGACTCTTTCATCAAAGATGTAGTCCTGGACGCATAGATAAATTTGGACTTTTAAATCACTTGATTTGAATATCAAAAGCTCAAAATATTCCTGTTTGAATATCTAACGTGAAGGCAGAGAATTCTGCCGCGAGAAGGATATTGACTCGAGTCTGCACTAAAAAAAAAAACTCTATTTTTGGCCTAGTTTTTGTGATTTTTGTTCTTATTTCATACTCTCAATCATATCAAGATTCTCGATATTTGTCAGTTTTTGAGTAAGACCTGGAGATCCCTTTTGACCCACTAGATTACTGCCAGTTCCTATTCTGTAAAAAGATTTTATCTCACTTCGATGCCTTCATCAAAGTTGTAGTCCTAGACGTGTAGATGAATTTAAGCTTTTGAATCACTTCATTTTGATATAAGAGACTCAAGATGTTCCCGTTTGAATATCTAACGTAAAGGCAGAGAATTCTACCGCGAGAAGGATATTGACCCGAGTCTACACTAAAAGAACTCTATTTTTGGCCTAGTTTTTATGATTTTTGTTCTTAGTTCATACTCTTAGTCATATCAGGATTCTCAGCATTCGTCAGTTTTTGAGTTAGACCTGGAGATCCCTGTTGACCAACCAAATTACTATTAGATTCTGTTCTGTAAAAAGATTTTATCTCACTTCGACTCCTTCATCAAAGTTGTAGTCCTAGATGCGTAGAATAATTTTGGCTTTTGAATCACTTGATTCCGATATCAGAAGCTCAAGATATTCCCATTTGAATATCTAACGTGAAGGCAGAAAATTCTGTCGCGGGAAGAATATAGCCCAAGTTCACGGGGCTGATTCGAAGGATTTTTTTGGACCAAGGACTGAATTGAAAATTGTTAAAATGAGGGATTTAATTGAAGAAGGATATTGAAAGCTGGAGAGGGGGCTGGATCATCATAAATGACAGGATTTTTTCCATACCGAAATAAGGAAAATGAGACATTGCAGCTGCACCCTCCATCTGATTTCTTTCCTTTTTCGCTGCAAATTCCAGCTGTTTTTTCCTTTATCATCATGCTTGAATTTTGGAGCTGCAACCACATTTTTTCTTGCCTCATTCTAAAGGGAGCAGCTGGCCCTATGGAAGGAAAGAAAATAGTCACACCCTCCTCTAAAACTGGAAAGAAATCAGACGTAAAGCACCAGCATAAAATCAGAATATTGCAAATTCCTTTTGCGTTTTTTTTATTGCAAATCAGTAGGGATTTACGTCCTAGGATTAATGCATTGAATCCTTCCTAAATGGAGACATATTTAGACTATATATAAGCCCCTTTAATGACCTAACGGGGGCAGCAAAATTAATTGTATTATAACAGCATGCCGTCCCAAGCTTTTCCTTTTTGTATGAAGTATGGCAGTTTCTCCTGGATGACGTGAAAAAAATGGGTCATGATTCATGGACATATGTAGCAGGATGTGGATTTCAAAATTTTACTTTCAAAACTTTGGTTCCCTCATCCATATGGATTTAGTCCTTTCCAGTGTATAGATTTTTTTAAGATTTGGCTTTGAACAATTTTTGTCACGAATTGTTTCAAACTTCTTGCAGTTCTTGTAATGTAAATGACAGCTTGCTACTTTCCATTTTGGTGTTTAAGTTTAATTGTGATGTTATGTGTTTCGATAAAAAAAAATTTTAAAGTTTTCTTATGTGTTGCATACAGCCAATACCCTAACATGTTTTGAATTCCTTTTTTATATATGTATAAAAAAAAAAAATTTGAAGTTTCGACAAAGGTGTTTTCGCATGGATTTCGTAAACACAACAAAAAAATTATTTTCTTGCATTTCTGGATTTTACAACATGTTTGTAAAATTCCAAAGGGTATTGGCCAATATTTCAAAAATATAAAAAATCCTATTTTGGGGGGAATTAATCTATTATTCACCGCTAATATTTGGATAAAGAAATCCTTAAAGGACGAATATCCAAAATATTATTGGCAATAATAAATCCGCACACATCCGTGAAAGAAGCCTTGATTATAATGGAAAACATTTCAAAAAATTTCTTACTCCACGGTTTACGAGCCGTGAGAGTATAAAATATTAAAAAAATATAGGTTTTTTTGTAGCGCCCTAGATTTCTAATTTTTTTTGTCCCATTTCCTTGCGATCTACGAGTCGCAAACTCTTGAAATACTAAAGGAAAAAATAAGCTTTCAAAGCACATGGAATCTCCTTGGATTTCTATCCAAATAAATTTTATTTGAATCAAACCTAGGAAAATTGATGGGATTAGAAAACACCAACACCATAGCAATTATAGAGCAAACCAAACACCAAGCAGCTTACCTTAGGTAGGGCGTACTAGGGGTGCTAATACCTTCCCTTTACGCAACCAGTCCCTTGCCTTAGAATCTCTGAAAGACCAGTTAGGGTTCCTAGTGACCATAATACTAGGTGGCGACTCCCTTTATACAAAAAAAAAACCTGAAATCAATCGAAAGTCATCGCGACGCCGCGCTCCGCTGCGAGGGTGCGACAAACACCATCAAATTAAAGCTTTTTCTTTTTTTCATTAAAAGATAAAGCTAAAACATGGTTGCAAAATTTGAGACCAAGATTCATTCGTGCTTGGGATGAAATGCAACAATAATTTTTAAAGAAGTTTTATCCATCTCACAAAACAAACTCTTTCAAAAGACAAATCACCATTTTCACTCAAAAATCAAGAGAAACATTTTACCAATATTAGGATAGGTATAGAGACTTGCTTAATACTTGCCCTCATCATGGTTTTGAAATATGGAGATTGGTTTTATATTTTTATGAAGGGTTAACACCTAAAGATAGACAAATGGTAGAATTGATATGCAATGGAACTTTTGAAAATAAAGACCCTGATAAAGAAATGAATTACCTAGATTTGTTAGCTGAAAAAGCTCAAAATTATGACACTACAGGCACTTATGAGGCACCAAGTAAAACTCAACATCATACATTTAGTGGAGGAATGTACAACCTAAGGGAAGATCATGACCTCCAAGCCAAGTTTGCATCTTTAGCTAGAAAAGTCGAGGCACTAGAATTGAAAAAAAGTGGTCAAATAGAATCTATTCAAGAAATTATGTGTCAAATCTGTGAACTAATGAACATTCAACCAATGATTGTCTAAATTTACCTTCTTTCAAGGAATGCCTCCATGAACAAGCTCATGTTTTAAAAAATTTCCAAAAACCCAATCATAACCCATTCTCGCAAACATACAACCCTAGTTGGAGAAATCACCTAAATTTCAATTGGAAGAGTGCTAATAATAATGCACAAACTTCACAGCCACCATTTCAAGCACATTATAATTTTCAAAATTCTCATGGATATGCATGCCCTTATGCTCCACCTCCTAGAAGAAATCTTGAGGAAACATTACATGCATTCATTGAAAAGCAAGAGACAATCAACACTCAACTTGCTCAAAGCATGACAGATTTTAAAGATGCTCTTGCAAAATTCACATCTGCTCTTAGTTTTCAAGAGAAAGGTAAGTTTACATCTCAACCATAGCAAAATTCAAAGGGACAATACAATGCAAATGCAAGTAGTTCCAAAAGCCAATACATGGATCAAGTTAAATCAATCATCACTCTTCATAGTGGTAAGGTTATTGAAAAACCCACTCTTGAACCTTGTGACAAAGATAATGTGTTAATCTCTAAGAGTAAGGAAAGGGTTGAACCTGAACATTGCAAATAAAAGACTGATTCCCCACAAGCACTTTCATTTTCTCATGCCATGACCAAATAAAGAGAAGTCAATCACAATTTTGAAATCTTTGAAACTTTCAAACAGGAAGAAATCGACGATGAAAAAGGCATTGAAAATGTTGTCGTGAATCATTTGTTAAAATTGACAATAGATTTGGCATCCGACATCACACTATTTGATGATTACTTTCCTGATGAATCTTTACTTTCTCTTAGATCAATGCCTTGGTTTGCTAAAAATATCAATTTTCTTGATTCAAGATTTTAGTCAACTCATTTGGATATCCAAGACAAAAGAAAGTTTTTGAGCGACGTGCAAAATTTTTATTGGGATGACCCTTACTTATTCAAATATTGTCCTGATCAAATATTTCAAAGATGTATTCCTGACAATGAGGTAAGTAGTGTCATTAAATTTTATCACTCTTAGGCATGTGGGGATCATTTCTCGTCTAAAAAGATAGCTGCAAAAATCTTACAAAGTGGATTTTATTAGCCCACCATGTTCAAGGACACATATGCATTCTACAAAACCTTTGAAAATTGTCAAAAGGTAGGATTTATTTCAAAACATAAAGAGTCCTTGGATAATCTTCTATTGACTCTTAGGACGTACCTTAATGGAGATAAGCATCTTGCAATTCATGATTTATGGCCCCATTTTCATAAATAACATGATCATCATAGTCTTGGGAATCTGACTAAAAAACGACCTTGTTTGCCAGTTTTTAAGAAAACTGGATGGGAAGTCTATCCCCAACCCATAGAGGGCATTTAAGTCATTCTTGGACGTAAAACCAAAAGAAAATGTGAGCCACAATCACAACTACCTGTACACACACATGCTTTTTCAGAGAGAGAGAGAGACTCTAGTTGACCTACATATAAGTAGTTTGATTGCATTTTTAATTTCTCGTCTATAAAATATTCTCCTCCTTTCCTTCATTTCTACTCAACCCATGCATTTAACAAATATAGAAGCCTGTAGAAATGGCATGTTCCTCAAGACATCAAATAAGAAATATTTGTGTTTTCGATGGATCCAGTCCATGTAAAGAAAAGAAATTTTTAGGATCAACAAATCATCTTAGTCAAGTACTAGCTGAGAGAAAGATTCATTTAGTATATGGGGAAGGTAGCCTTGGTTAATGGGGGGTGTCAATAGCTATATTTTTAGGAGGTAGTCAAGTTTTGGGGGTCATCCCCAAAGCTTTAGCAAAAACGGACATCATTGGAAAAATAATTGGAGAGGAACTATAGGTCTCCACAATGTTTGATCGAATGAATGCAATGTTTAACCATGTTGATGTCTTTATTGCCTTACCAGGTGGTCTGGGCACATTGGAAGAGATCTTTCATATTTTCTCTTAAGCTCAACTACACATTCACCATAAACTCATAGGTCTGTTAAATATTAATTGTTTTTTATGCTAAGTTGTTGTCTTTTCTTGATCATGATGTTGAACAAGAATTTTTAATATCTTTGGCATGATAAATCATAATCTCTACTACTACTGCTGAACAATTGATTGACCAACTATAATCTTTCATCCCTAGAATTGATCCCTCTATGAGTCTGATTAGTACTTAAAAGTGCATGTTTATCAAGGTTTTATATCATCATTTTGCACTTGAAGTATCAATAACTCTTTAACTAAAGTATGTTTTATAATAACAAGTTTGATATTATAAGATACCTTAATTTATGGTAAATGCTCATTTTAAATGCAGGACTATCACATAAATAAAAGGATTGATTGATGAGTTTAAGCATTGAAAGTTAAAGGACAAAGAGATGGCCAAACTTAGAAAAGAGATGTCAGTGCAGTCCAAACCGGAACAGTGCTCGGTAATTGGATCATATCTAGAGCTCTAGATATCGGATTTAGGTCCATTTTATATGGATGCAAAGGTAAAACATAGGCCTACAACTTTCATTTTGACACCAAGATCTAAGAAGGCCATTTGCAAGTCCAAAATATAGGAACAACGAAGAAGTCCGAAGCTGTCCTGCAGCCCAGACACTATTTAGTGTTCAGCCCATATCTTGAGTTCTAGAAGTCCAAATGACCTCATCTTTTTTTTTGTTGGAAAGCTGAGACAATTTCCTAGAACATTCCTGAGGATTCTAGGAAAATTATGATGTTAGCAATGACGTCTTGTTCAGACAAGAAGATAAGGATTGTTATCAAGTCAAGATATGGCCACCCACTCATCAATTAGTCAACAAATCAATAGTTCCAAATTTTGGCCTATAAAAGGAGGCACTTACCATGTATTCAGGCATCTTGGTTTTCAGATCAAGATCATGCTCTTGCTTCTCTCTTTATTTTGCTTATGTTTTTCTTTCATTAATATCAAGTTTATGCACTTCATTTCCTTTCCTTTACTTAGTTAACTTCTTTCTCATTTATGTTCTTGTCTTGTTCATTAATGTTTCTTTCTTTTATTATGTTTAGCTAAGTTAATTATGTCAAGGTGAAAAGGGTACACTAATGGTGTAAGAATAAGTATAATATAAACTTAACATGGACCTTAACGTTGGATACTAACATGTTTTATATTTGTTATCTTGTTCACTTTTAATACTTTGCTTGTTAAATGGTTAATCTAGATTTATGTTGTATAACACTTGGTACAACAAATACTTGGTACTTTCATAGCCCATACTGTATGGTATAACCGACACCTGAGCTATGAAAGGGACTTGATTTGTTGTTAACATAAGTTATAATCATGAATGCCTGCCAACATTTACAAGTATTAGCTTTATTCGAATAAGATAACTAATGTAATCATGTTAACAATTTATAATCTGATTGGAACCTCCTTTATGTGTGGTTTCCAATTGAGTAATAAGAGTTTATATTATACTTATTTGAAGTACCATTAGTGGATCCTCTAACCTTGACATTTGTTTTTATCATTGTTTAATCCTTACATTAATCTTCCAACTCAAAGTTCTCATTAATTTCTTCCTTCTTTTATTTATTATTGTTATTATTATTACTATTATTATTATTATTATCTATTCATAAACTCAGTATATAGGCTGGAAACCTGTGACCCGATCTTTTAGATCATTCTCAGGTATAACAACGTCACGTACTGAGTATTATTATTATTATTACTATTACTATTACTACTATTGTTATTATTATCGTTATTATTGTTATTGTTGTTGTTGTTGTGTTGTTATTTATAATTTATACAATTAACCTCTCTGTGGTTCGACCCCGGTCTTGCCGGGTTATTTATTACTTCGACACTCCTGCACTTGGGAGAAGACATCAAGCTTTTGGTCGTGTCAGAGTCGCATAAATTGGTCAACTAAGAAAAGCCGTAAAAAGCTTAGATTGGATTTGAGCCTTCGTTTATGAAACCTTGTGTCTTTTGGTTTTATTAATAGCTTATTATTTTTTTTTGTCATTTCTTATATTTATTTAAGTGTATTTCAGGTTTGTTAGTGTTCGTTGTTTCAAGTGATGTCTTCTATACTTTATCTTTCTACCTTAAGGCATTGAGGACAATGTCTCATTTTGGTTGGGGGGAGAGAGTAGTAGTTGACATTAAAAAACAACTTACTAACTGTTTTTGCTATTATTAAAACCATTTGACAAAACTGTTATTACTAGGATGGTAAAGTAAGGGAGAATTTTATTGACTCTTGAGACGCATCTTAGTAAACATTTTCCAATGGTTATTTGCAATATTCATAACAAGGTCTATCACATACTTCTCTTGAAATATTCAAGTTTACAAACTCTCGCGTTATTATCAATAGTTTCTGCTCATATACTTATTAAACAAGTATTTATAAACCTTTATTTTTCACACACATTTTAACATATGATTATGGGTTGCACATTGGATTATTGCATTATTTATTTTCTTTTGTTAAAGGTAGCAACTAAGGGAAATGGATAGTATATAATTTGCAAAAAAAAAAAAATTGATAATATTGATGATGATAAAAACGTAGATAAGTTTGGTTTCGTAGCCTCCCTAACCTATGCAATTAATCCTGAATGGGTGTTTTAAAACCTAATACCATAAAGTCAACTGACTTGGGAGCTATTGGCCTAGTGCTTGTTACATGAGTTCAGGAGAAATGCTTATGGGAATCAAACATTGCATTATCTATGTATCAGTATCTGCAACCCGAGTTACTAAGCTTATAAGGGGTGTCTTAACACCTAATGCCCTAAGACCAACTGGTCTGGGAGTCATTAGTTGAAAGCTTGTCACATGGGTTAAAGATGCATTGTGTTTTTAAGTTATATGTATATATATTAAAAAAAAGAAGATAATAATCACAACCCAAGGATGTCAACCTTAAATATTAGAATAGAATATTGTTTTCTTCCAATAAAAGTCCCATCATCTATGTTTTCATACAATAAGCACATAAAAAGACAGGTTTATTAATATTTTATTTAAAAGGTAATACCTCTTAAATAAAATATTAATAAACCTGTCTTTTTATGTATGTATGTATATATCTATATATAATGAGAGTTTATTTATTTGGATAGATTAATGGAAGTTGAATGATAAATGCCTTGCTTTGTGGAACTTGCAAATTATTTTTTTCTATTTTAACGCTTTGATTACTAGGGACTAGTAATAAGCTGGTTGGGGGGTGTGATTAGTACTTAAAAGTGTATTTTTATCAAGGTTTTATATATCATCATTTTGCACTTAAAGTATCAATAACTCTTTAACTAGATCATGTTTTATAATAACATATCTAATAATATAAGATACCTTCAATTTATGGTAAATGTTTATCTTAAATGCAAGTCTATCACATAAATCAAGGGATTGATTGATTAGTTTAACTACTGAAATTGAGAAGGCAAAGAGAGGGCTAAGCTTAGAAAAGAGAAGCTAATTCATTCCAAAATGAAACACTATTCAGTCATTGGTTCATAACTAGAGTTGTAGAATTTGGATTTAGGTCTGCTCTATATGGATGGAAAGCTAAGACATAGGCCTAAAACTTTCATGAGAAGTGCAAGATTCAAAAACACCATTTTTAAGTTCAAATTATAGCAACAACGGAGAAGTTTGAATCTGTCCTACAGCCCAGACACTGTTCAGTGTTTAACCCATGTCTCTAGTTCTAGAAGTCCAAATGCATCGATTTTTTTTGTTTGAAAGCTGAGACAATTTACTAGAACTTTAATGACATAAATCTGTTCAAATTCTGACGTTAGCAATGATGTTTTTGTTTACAGAAGAAGATAAGGATTGTCACCAAGTCAAGATGTGGCCACCCACTCAATAATTAGTCATCAAATCAATAGTTCTAAATTTTTGGCATATAAAAGGAGGCATTTTCCATGCATTTAGGCATCTTGGCTTTCATATCAAGATCATGCTCTTTTTTTCTTTCTTTATATTTTTGTAATGTTTTAAGTTTTATTTCATGTTATATTTTCTTTAATCTCTTGTTTATGCTTTTCATTTCCATTACTATACTTATGTTCTTATGTTGTTTATTTATGTTTATTGACATGACCAAAAAGCTTGATGTCTTCTCACAAGTGCAGGAGTGTCTAAGTAATAAATAACCCAACAAGACTGGGGTCGAACCATAGAGAGGTTAATTGTATAAATTATAAATAACAATACAACAACAACAACAACAACAACAACAACAATAATAACAATAATAGTAATAGTAATAATAATATTACTAGTAATAATAATAATAATAATAATAATACTCAGTACGTGGCGTTGTTATACCTGAGAATGATCTAAAAGATCGGGTAACAGGTTTCCAGCCTATATACTGAGTTTATGAAAAGATCAAAGAGATATATTATATAATATAAACATATTTCTGATGCGAATGAACAAGGCAAGACCAACAATGTCAAGATCCTTGATCAAACACAGAGCATGATCTAAAAGATCGGGTCACAGGTTTCCAGCCTATATACTGAGTTTATGAAAAGATCAAAGAGATATATTATATAATATAAACATATTTCTGATGCGAATGAACAAGGCAAGACCAACAATGTCAGGATCCTTGATCAAACACAGAGCATGATCTAAAAGATCGGGTCACAGGTTTCCAGCCTATATACTGAGTTTATGAAAAGATCAAAGAGATATATTATATAATATAAACATATTTCTGATGCGAATGAACAAGGCAAGACCAACAATGTCAGGATCCTTGATCAAACACAGAGCATACTTAACATACATAAAAATGACAAGAATGTAAATAGTAGTAGTAGTAGTAGTAGTAAAAAAGAGAAGAGGAAGAAAATTAATGAGAACTTTGAGATGGAAGATTACTGTAAGGAATAAACAATTATAAAAAAAAATATCAAGGTTAGAGGATCCACTAATGGTACTTCAAATAAGTATAGTATAAACTGTTATTATTCAACTGGAAACCACACACAAAGGGGGTTCCAATCATATTATAATTGTTAACATGATTACATTAATTATCTTATTCGAGTAATGCCAATACTTGTAAATATTATCAGGTATTCATGGTGATAACTTATGTTAACAACAAATCAAGTTCCTTTCATAACACAGGTGTAAGTTTTACCATACGGTTGGGCTATGAAAGTGCCAAGCATTTGTTGTACCAAGGGTTGTTCAACACAAATCTAGATTAACCATTTAACAAAAAAGGTATTAAGAGTAAGCAAGATAATAAATATAAAACATGTTAATATCAAGCATTAAAGTCCATGTTGAGTTTATACTATACTTATTCTTACACCATTAGTGTAACCTTTTCACCTTGACATAATAGATTTAGCTAAACATAATGAAAGAAAGAAACATAAATAAACAAGATAAGAGCATAATTATACAAATAAAGGAAAGGAAATGAAGAGCATAAACAAGAGATTAATATAACATCAAATAAAACTTAAACATTACAAAATACAAAGAAAGAGAGCAAGAGCATGATCTTGATCTGAACACCAAGATGCCTAAATGCATGGAAAATGCCTCCTTTTATAGGCCAAAATTTGGAACTATTGATTTGATGAATAATTGTTGAGTGGGTGGCCACATCTTGACTTGGTTAAAATCCTTATCTTCTTGTCTGAATAAAACATCATTGCTAACATCAGAAATGGAACCATATGTACTCATGAAAGCTCTAGGAAATTCTGTTAGCTTTCCAGGAAAAAAAAGTTGAGGTCATTTGGACTTCTAGAACTCAAGATATGGGCTGAACACTGAACAGTGTCTGGGCTACAGGAGAGATTCGGACTTCTCCGTTGTTGCTATAATTTGGACTTGAAAACGGCCTTCTTATATCTTGGTGTCCACATGAAAGTTGTAGGCCTATGTTTTACTAAATCTGTTAAAAATTTGAGATCATTTGGATATCTAGAACTCGAGATATGACCCAATTACCGAATAGTGTTCTAGTTTGGACTGCACCAACATCTCTTTTCTAAGCTTCACCCTTCTTTATCTTCAAAATTTCAGTAGTTGAATGCATCAATCAATCCTTTGATTTATGTGATAAGCCTGCATTTAAGATGAATATTTACCATATATTAAGGCATTTTATAGTATCAGACCTGTTATTATAAAACAAGCTTTAGTTAAGGAGTTATTGATACTTCAAGTGCAAAATGATGATATAAAACCTTGATAAACATGCACTTTTAAGTACTAATCATTTATCTTCTTCATTATGTTTAGCTAAGTTTATTATGTCAAAGTGAAAAGGTTTCACTAATGGTGTTAGAATAGGTATAATATAAACTCAACATGGACTTCAATGTTTATATTTAAGAAAGTTTGTTATTAACATGTCTTATCTTTTTATCTTACTAATTCTTAATACCTTACTTGTTAAATGGTTAATCTAGATTTGTGTTGTATAACACTTGGTACAACAAATTCTTGGCACTTTCATAGCCACCAGTATGGTATAACCTACACATGTGATATGAAAGGAACTTGATTTGTTGTTAACATAAGTTAACATCATGAATTCCTAACAATATTTAAAAGTATGGTGTTACTAAAATAAGATAATTAATATGATCATGATAAAAATTTATAATGAACTATTAAGGATAAATCATCGGATTGAAACCTCCTTTGTGTGTGGTTTCCATTTGATTAATAAAAAGAGTTTATACTATACTTATTTCTAATACTATTAATGCATCCTCTAACCTTGACAATTGCTTTTATCCTTGTTTAATCTCCACATTAATATTACATCTCAAAGTCTTCTTTACACCGTCGTCGTCGTCGTCATCATTATTATTTATAATTTATATAGTTAACCTCCATGTGGTTCAACCCCGGTTTTGTTGGGTTATTTATTACTTCGACACTCCTACACTTGGGAGAAGACATCAACTCTTTAATCATGTCAAACGGCTGGGATGAGAGGGCGTTAGGGTAGTCTCCAAGTTTTCGTTTGGCTATATAAATGAGTTGCTAAAGAAAAATAATAAAGAGGTGAAGTAAAGAGAGACGTACAGAAAGAGTGAAGAAAAACAAAGAGAACAAGCATAAGGCTGAGGTTAGAGAAACAGAAAAAAAAAAAAAAAAAAAAAAGATGAGAACAAGAGGGAAGATTATCTCCAGTCTATCCTACATTGCCAAAAAGGAGTTCACAAAATCTAAGGGTTTTTTAAAACTCCTAACAGCAAAAAAAGGAAGCTTTCTTTGGTTTTCAGAGGTAGAAAGGCAAAGTCTTTTCCATTTGTCTGTACTTCATCTTCTGCATTCAAACAAGCAGGATCCGCAAGTATTAGTTTCCAGTTTCTTCATCCTTGCTATATTTAAACTTGGCATCTGTGATTTGTTCTATTCCAAAACCTATTTCTTCTTTTGCTCTAGATATTCAGTCTTTGTTTTGATAAAAGGTGTTATGCTTACCCAATGTTCCTTCCATGATTTTGAGTTTTGATTATTGTTTATGTTAAAGTTGTGTGCTCTTTTCTTATTCTATTACTATGAGAGACCGTGGGTTTTAAAGTTCTTCATTGTCCCTTCCTCCCTCTACTCAATGCCTTCTTGATTGGGATTTTTATAGGAATGTCTTCCACATGGATTTTAGTTTTATCCATAAAGAAAAATGCGAGAGGGGGTCTTTTGGCAGGGGTTTGGTTCACATTTTCATTTATGTTTCTGTGAGAAGGGAGATAGCTAGCCATTGGTCTATAGTTATAGTCTTTAACATACATAGTACAAAGGCATGTTGTTCAAGTTCTTTCCTTTTTACATGAAACAAACATGGCAATACCTGAGATTAAGAAAAGGGGGGCGTGAGTCACGGGTTCTGCTATAGGATTGGGTTCAAAGCTGTGAATTTCATGTGTACGCAGACTTACTCCTTTATGTTGAAAATAATGGGTCATGTTATGTTTAGGTTCTGAGTTTGAGTTGATGGACCGAAGTCTGTTTGATGAGATTTGGCTTTTGAAAGTTTTTTTTCCTCTGTCGAGTTCCTCCTGCTTTGTTTTACATGCATTGTTTAAGTGTTGTGATGTTAGAAATATATGTGATGGTTTGTGGTTTTAATTGTGATTGTTGTGATGCTTGTGTTTTGATTATTATAAAAAATGTTTTCTTGCCTGTTGCATACGGTCAATACTCTAACATATTTTGAACATTTCTCTTTAAAAAAAAAAAACAAATATTCAAAGTTTTAAAAGAAAATGTGTTTTTAGCATGGATTTCTTAAACACAAAAATTATTTTCTTGCATTTTGGATTTTGCAACATGTTTAATCCAAAGGGTGTTGGCCAATATTTCAAAAATATATAAATCTTATTTTTAGGGAATTCATCTTTATTCACCATTAATAGTTGGATAAAGAAATCCCAAATGGGTTACTCTCCAAAATATTAATGGGAATAATTTTATTCACCATTGATATTTTGATAAAGAAATCCCAAAGAGGTTAAAGTCCAAAATATTATTGGAAATAATTTGATATTATTCACTGTTAATATTTGAATAAAAAAAAACCCCAAGTGGTTAATATTCAAAATACTTTTCTAGGAATAATAAGTCATTATCCGTTAATAATATAAGGGAAAAAAAACTTATGAAAGGTAAATGTCTGAAATTTTGTTAAGAGTAATCTAACTTGTTCATTTTTAATATAATGGTAGGTTTATGCCCAAAATGTTATTTAGAACAATTTAATTGCACATCCTTGAAAGAAGCCTCAATTATAATTGAGGACATTTCAAATTTTGATTCAACGGTTTATGGGTCATGAAAGTATGAAATACTAAGGCAAAAATAGGCTTTTAAAGCACCTTGAATTTCCTTAAATTTCTTAGTTTTTTTGTTTCTTTTCCTTGTGATTTACGAGTCACAAACACTTGAAATACTAAAGGGAAAATGAGCTTTTAATCTCCTTAGATTTCTATTTTAGTTGTCTCTTAATTCATAGGTTGTAAATTTATTTCAAATCAAACACAAATTTCAAGAGATTTGCATTGGTTCTTCTTGGCACACTATAGACATATCTAAAGGTATAATCCATATTGGCCAAGGGTTTTTTTTTTCTTTTAGACTTTGAACCCAAGTCCATTCATCATAGCAAACTCATCCCAAGAAAACTGATTAGAAGACACCAACACCATAGCAATGATAAAGCAAACTAAACACCAAGCAATGTACCTTTGGTAGGGCATACTAGGGGTGCTAAAACCTTCCCTTTACGCAGTCAGTCCCTTACCTTAGAATCTCTAAAAGACCAATTAGGGTTCTTAGTGACCATAATACTAGGTGACGACTCTCTTTTTCACAAAACAAAGACCTCGACATCAATCTCCCGCTCCAGGAAGGGTCGCCTCGACGTCGAGCTCTCGAGAGGGTATGACAACTAATATAATTTCTTCATCATTAACATTACCACACAACTCATTTAGTTAACAATCAACAATATCAATTCATCACTTAAATAATTTTTTCATCATCAACATTACCACACAACTCATTTAATTAACAATCAACAATATCAATTCATCACTAATATAATTTCTTCATCATCAACATTATCACACAGCCCATTTAATTAACCAACAACAATATCAATTTATCACTAATATAATTTCTTCACCACACAACCCATTAAATTAACCTACCACAATATCAATTCATCACTAATATAATTTTTTTAATTTTACAAATTAAAACATTACCCACTCTTATTTCACTTATTTAAATAGTAATTCATCACAATTTCATATATTAACCCAATCAACCTCACAACTCATGCCATAACTATACACTAGCACAATTAAATGAAATCTTAATCCACTAAATGCATCAATTTAATTAAGAGAAAAGGATTTGTTACCTTCTAACCCAAAGAAATAAGAAATGGAAAGCTTGAAATCACCACAAAAATTTATTTCTGCCTTCCCCCCTTATTTTCCTCTCAATGCCTCTCCTTTAAAAGAAAAATTCATTGTTTCCCTTTTGAGATTTCATTGTTCAAAACCCTTCCTAGTATGTCTTAATCACTAGTTCTACCCCTTTTTTTTGTGATTTATTTTGGATGCACCTTGATAATTTTCCACTCAATTTCTTATCCCTCTTAAGCCCTCCAATGGCCGGTCAACATGCCCGTTTTATTCCACTCCACACTTGTTTATATATATTCAAGTCCCCCCCCCCTCCTTTTCATTTAAGTACTTCTTTGTTTTGTTTTAAAACCATTTGGCCCTAAAGTTTGACTTATTCAGTTTAATCATTGTCCCACATTCACCTTATTAGATAATAATTTCCACTACATTAACTTCTATATATATTTTTATTATTATTATTTATTTAATTTATTTTTCCTTTTTTATTTTAAATCAAAATATAGGGATTTACCCAAGAGTTATAGAGAACCTACGGTAAAACTAGTCTTCTCTACAGTAGCAGAATTGGAAGCATGCAACTTTGAAGAAGGAGAACTTGTCCTTGAACAATGATCGCTAGAAAAAACAAGCAAATGGTGATAGAGGGGCAGGCCTGCGTGGCAATGGGATGGTGGCAGACATGGTAGGAGAGGTGGATCTGAAGGGGTGTGGTAGGTGGCTGGTTAGAGTTGCTGGTTTGGTGAATTGGTGGGGTAGTAAGGTGAAACTTTAGGGAAGGATTCAAGATTACGAGGTGTGTATGTTGTGAGTAGGTGAATGATTGTTGGCTCTATGTTTAGAATTTGCAAAAGAAAACACATCTTCATGAAAATGAACATGATGGGAGACATAAATACGTTGAGACACTAAATCAAAACATTAATAACCATGATGATAGGAACTATATCCTAAGAACACACATGGAGATGAACAAAAAATCCAACTTATGAGCATGATATGGATTCAAAAAAGGAAAACAAAGACACCTAAAATTATACAAAAAATCATAATCAGGAGTACGAGGAAATAGACACTCAACAAAGATTTATTTTAGAGGACAAGAGTAGGCATGCGATTAATAAGATATACTAATGATTCAAATGCATAGTTCTAAAATCTTAATGAGGCACTATATTGTCTTAGAAGGGTAAGGCCAATTTCGACAATGTGCCGATGGCAACGCTTAACTATGTCATTTTATTTGTGTGTATGAGGACATATTAACTTGTGATGAAAACCAATAATCTAAAAGAATCGGTTTAACTTATAATATTCGCCACCCCAATCAGTTTGAACATATTTAATTTTACATGAAAACTGATGCTCAACAAGTGTTTGAAAGCGATGAAATGTAGAAAACACATCGAATTTTGCAACAAGAGGATAATACCATTTATGTTAGGTATGGGCATTGATAAATATAACAAAGTAATGAAAACCATAAGAAGAAAACATAGGACCAGGGCCCCAAACATCACTAAATATCAAATCAAGTGGGGTAGTAGTTTTGTGATCCGTAGATCTCAATAACAAGCACGATGACTTGCTTAGCAAACAAGCTTGACATTGACAAAAAGAGCATCTAAAAGTACAAACTATTTTATTTTTGAAAAGTAACAAATTTAAAATGCGAGAAGTAGGATAACCCAATCAACGATGCCATAGATCAGTAGTTGCAGAAACACAAGGAGACCAATAAGCCTGAGGGATGGACGTGGCAAAAGACTCAAATAGAACATAGAGACCATCGTTACTCTGACTGAAAAAACAACAGTTCCTTAGTGATGAGTTCTATTACATAAAACACAGATGCTTGAAATTCAAAATGAACATTATTATCATAATAAAATTTATAAACAAAAAGCATTGGTTTGGTAATATGAGGCTCATGAAGAACATTAGATAATTTAAAAATGTGTTTTGGGGAATGTAATATGGTATGTTCAATATAGGATATGGCAAGGCCCTTACCTTCACCAATATATAAATTATCATTAACAAGATAGGATGTAGAATCGGTTAAAGTTGTAAGATCAGGTATAACATGTTGGTTCGTGCCAGTGTTCAAGAACCAAGTACTGTCAGAAACATTACCAACAGCAAGGTTGGCAGAGGGCTATTGGCCACTACCCTCGAAGTTGTGCACATTGTGGAGTTGTGCAGCCTAAGGTGGAGCACAATTGACACTTGACATTCTGCTCAAAAAACTAGTGAGAGGACCACTGTTTAGATCAGAGGGGCACATGTTCTCTTGCTATTTATTTTGCCTCTAGTTAGCAAGAGCAAAGGAATAGAAGCCATGGTATTTAGACCGATTTTGATGGTTGTGGTGGTGCCTGTTAAGACGCCAATTACCATTATAACATCCCTTGTTACTGCTAAAATTAGGGTTTTGCTGAGATGTAGCATGGTGAGTAGAAGGCATTGGTAATAGCAGTGGTTGAGGCAGTAGAGGTGAGCTTGTATCCATGGATTGAAGGGAGGTCTTCTGCAGAAATTCATGGGTAAGGAGATGGTTATGAAGGTCAGTGTATGATAGCAGTTCTGCCTTATTAATGAGGTTGGTTACTAAGTCTTTGAACTTACCATGAAGGCCATAAAACACATGTAGATTGAAATCTTCAAGAGAGATAGGTCGGCCAACAGCAGCCAATTCATCAAATGACAATTTTGCTTGGTGCATATGCATAGCAACCGGAGCATCACATTGCCAAAGATATTGAAAAGACCCATGAAGTTGCATAATATGAGAATTAGACGGAGATGCTAGAGCTTTTTTAAGAGTGCGCCAAACATAATGTGAGGTATGACAATTGACCACAAGGTGCAACACATCCATGGAGAGAAAGGAGAGTAACGCGCTCAAAATAAGTTATTCATGTTACTTCCAATGAAGAAAAGAGGGGTTACTTATCAAAGAGAAACTAGCATAATTGTCAGAAACATGAGAGGGAGGACATGGCACTAAGCCATCAACAAAGTGAAAAACACCCTGACCAATAAGGTATGGCTTCATCTACATTCACCAATAGAGATAATTTATGTTCGTAAGCTTCAACAAAACAACTTGTTGAGTGTTGGACAAAGCAACTATAGCTGGAGTTGATGTCCCTATAATATGAAGAGGGATGATAGAAACATGAGAAAAAGTGTCATTGTTTTGCTCTACTAGCGAAGGAGGCTGCTGTTGTGGGAAGGCACCACTAGCAGCTACCTGTGAGTGGTTGGCCGGCTCGGCTGCAATGCTAGTTTGGTTAAGGGAGAAGTCAGCAACAGTAGAGTCCATTTGGGGGGGGGGAGTAGTAGGGAGTTCTAATGGCAGAAAACACTGATACCAAGTTGAGAAGAAGTAGGAGGCTTAACCTATTAGTTAACTAATCATTTTCTATTTATATATGTTAGCAATATACAATAGTAAAGGTACAGATTACAATACTAGAATAGTGCCTATAATATTTCTTATATATATATTCTATAATAATCATTGTAGCTTAATATTCCTAGCATGCTAGTCTCTGATCATAGTGACATCTTCCTAATTCACATACATACTTCCCTCTTTGATCACCAATAATCAACTCATGATCATATCCTGAACAGTAATTACTTTTCTTTTTAGTATTTTTTTTTCTCACCATCATGTTTATGTTGTTTTTGTTTTCTTTTTTAGGATTCTTTGTGACACGACCAAAAGCTTGATGTCTTTTCCCAAGTGCAGGAGTGTCGAAGTAATAAATAACCCGGCAAGACCGGGGTCGAACCACAGAGAGGTTAATTGTATAAATTATAAATAACAATACAACAACAACAACAATAACAATAACAATAACAATAATAATTATTATAATACTCAGTACGTGGCGTTGTTACACCTGAGAATGATCCAAAAGATCGGGTCACAGGTTTCCAGCCTATATACTGAGTTTATGAAAAGATCAAAGGGATATATTACAGAATGTAAATAACAACAACAACAATAATAATAAAAATAATAGTAGTAGTGGTGGTGGTAATAGAAGTAGATGAAGAAATTAATGAGAACTTTGAGTTGGAAGATTAATGTAAGGATTAAACAATGATATAAACGAATGTCAAGGTTAGAGGATCCACTAATGGTACTTCAAACAAGTATAATATAAACTCTTATTACTCAATTGGAAACCACACATAAAGGAGGTTCCAATCAGATTATAAATTGTTAACATGATTACATTAGTTATCTTATTCGAATAAAGCTAATACTTGTAAATGTTGGCAGGCATTCATTATTATAACTTATGTTAACAACAAATCAAGTCCCTTTCATAGCTCAGGTGTCGGTTATACCATACAGTATGGGCTATGAAAGTACCAAGTATTTGTTGTACCAAGTGTTATACAACATAAATCTAGATTAACCATTTAACAAGCAACGTATTAAAAGTGAACAAGATAACAAATATAAAACATGTTAGTATCCAACGTTAAGGTCCATATTAAGTTTATATTAAACTTATTCTTACACCATTAGTGTACCCTTTTCACCTTGACATAATTAACTTAGCTAAACATAATGAAAGAAAGAAACATAAATAGACAAGATAAGAACATAAATGAGAAAGAAGTTAACTAAGTAAAAGAAAGGAAATGAAGTGCATAAACTTGATATTAATGAAAGAAAAACATAAGCAATACAAAGAGAGAAAGCAAGAGCATGATCTTGATCTGGAAACCAAGATGCCTTAATACATGGTAAGTGCCTCCTTTTATAGGCCAAAATTTGGAACTATTGATTTGTTGACTAATTGATGAGTGGGTGGCCACATCTTGACTTTGGTGACAATCCTTATCTTCTTGTCTGAACAAAACGTCATTGCTAACATCATAATTTGCCCAGAATCCTCAGGAATGTTCTAGGAAATTGTCTCAGCTTTCCAACAAAAAAAAGATGAGGTCATTTGGACTTCTAGAACTCAAGATATGGGCTGAACACTAAATAGTGTCTGGGCTGCAGGACAGCTTCGGACTTCTTCGTTGTTCCTTCAATTTGGACTTCAAAACGGCCTTCTTAGATCTTGGGCTCCTCATGAAAGTTGTAGGCCTTTGTCTTACCTTTCCATCCATATAAAATGGACCTAAATCCGAGATCTAGAGCTCCAGATATGATCCAATTACCGAGCAATGTTCCGGTTTGGACTGCACCGACATCTCTTTTCTAAGTTTGGCCATCTCTTTGTCCTTTAACTTTCAATACTTAAACTCATCAATCAATCCTTTTATTTATGTGATCGGCCTGCATTTAAGATGAGCATTTACCATAAATTAAGGTATCTTATAATATCAAAGTTGTTATTATAAAACATGCTTTAGTTAAGGAGTTATTGATACTTCAAGTGCAAAATGATGATATAAAACCTTGATAAACATGCACTTTTAAGTACTAATCACACCCCCAACCAGCTTATTACTAGTCCCTAGTAATCTAAAGCGTTAAAATAGCGAAACAATTTGCAAGTATCACAAAGCAAGGCATTCATCATTCAACTTCTATTAATCTATTCAGATAAACAAACTCTCACTAAATTTATATTACTGCTTCATACTTCTTAAACAAGATATTAATAAACCTTCTTTTTTACGTGCTCAATATATGAAAACATAGATGATGGGGCTTTTGTTGGATGAAAAAAATATTATGTTCAAATGTTTAAGGTGAACTTCCTTGGGTTGGGATTATTATTATTATTACTCTTTTTTTTTCTTTTTTTTTTTTTTCTTTTTTTAATTTTATTTATATACACATACAACTTAAAACATAATGTATCTTTAACCCATGTAACGAGTTTTAGGCTAATGACTCCCAGACCAGTTGGTCTTAGGGCATTAGGTGTTGAGACACCCCTACGAGCTTAACAACTCGGGTTGCAGATACTGATACGTAGATAGTGCAATGTTTGATTCCCTTAAGCTTTTCTCCTTAACCCATGTAACAAGCTTTGGGCCAATAACTCCCAAGTCAGTTGACTTTAGGGTATTAGGTGTTAAAACACCCCTTCGGGCTTAATTGCTTAGGTTAAGGAGGCTACGAAACCAAACTTATCTACGTTTTTATTATCATCAATATTATCATCTTTTTTTTTTTTTTTTTTTTTGCAAATTATATACTAACCCTTACCCTTAGTTGTTACCTTCAACAAAAGAACATAAATAATGTAATAATCCAATGTGCAACCCACAATCATATGTTAAAGTGTGTGTGTGAAAATGAAGGTTTAATAATACTTGTTAAATGAGTATATGAGCAGAATCAAGTGATAACAATGCGAGAGTTTGTAAACCTGAATATTTCAAGAAGTATTCTAATAGGCCTTGTTATGAATATTGCAAATAACCATTAGAAAATTTTTACTACGATGCGTCTCAAGAATAATTCCTCTTTACTCTGCCATCCTAGTAATAACAGTTTTGCCAAATGGTTTTTAAAAACAACAACAGTTAGTTGGTTAGTTTTTTTTTTTTAAACTACTACCCTCTCCCCCCAACCAAAACGAGACATTGTCCTCAATGTCCTAAGGTAGAAAGATAGAGTATAGAAGACATCACCTGAAACAGTGAACAATGACAAACCTGAAACACACTTAAACAAATATAAGAAGTAACAAAACAAAATAATATACTATTAATAACACAAAAGACACAAGGTTTCACAGATGAAGGCTCAAATCTAATCTAAGCTTTTTACGACTTTCCTTAGCTGACCAATCTAGGCGACTCATGCAAGGATCAATGACAGGGATGAAAGATTGTAGTTGGTCAATCAATTGTTCAGCAGTAGCAGCAGAGATTATGATTTGTCGTGCCGAAGATGTTAGAAATTCCTGTTCCACAGCTTGATCAAAGAAAGATAGCAACTTATCATAAAAACCATTAACATTTAACAAACCTATAGGTTTATGGTGAATGTGCAGTTGGGCCCAAGATGAAATATGAAAGATCTCTTCCAATGTGCCCAGACCACCTGGTAAGGCAATGAAGGCATCAACATGGTTAAACATGGTATTCAGTCGGTCAGACATTGTTGGGACCTGTAGTTCCTCTCCAATTGTTTTTCCAATGATGTCCCCGTGTGCTAAAGCTTTGGGGACAACCCCCAAAACTTGACTGCCTCCCAAAAATGCAGCTATTGACACACCTCCCATTAACCCAAGGCTACCTCCCCCATACACTAAATGAATCTTTCTCTCAGCTAGTACCTGACCAAGATGATTTGCTGATTCTAAAAACTCTTTTTCTTTCCCAGGACTGGATCCACCGAAAACACAAATATTTTTTATGTGATGACTTGAGGAACCTGCCATTTCTACACACTTCTATATTTGATGAATGTATGGGATGAGTAGAAATGAAGGGAAGGAAGAGAAGAATTTATAGATGAAAAAGTGAAAATGCAATCATACCACCTATATGTAGGCCAGCTGTCGTCTCACACTTTCTCTCTTTATTTATTTATTTTGACAAAGTATGTATGTACAGGTAGTTGTGATTGTGGCTCACATCTTCCCTTGGTTTTACGTCCAAGAACGGCTTAAACGCCCTCTATGGGTCGGGGATAAGCTTCCCATCCAGTTTTCTTAAAAACTGGCAAACAGGGTCTTTTTTAGTCAGATTCCCAAGACTAAGTCGATCATGTTCTTTATGGAATTGTGGCCATAAATCATGAATTACACGATGCACATCTCCACTAGGATGCGTCTCAAGGGTCAATAAAAGATTATCTAAAGACCCCTTACTCAGGCCATCCTTAATGAATTGTATTTTATCTTCACGGTTTACAGATACCATTCCTAAAGAACGACATGTCGCATTACAAGTCCATCTGGCACATCTGTGACAGACTTTCAGTCGTTTTGCACAACGTTTCTTTGCAAAAGTGCTTTTACCTGTTCCAGGCATGTGTGAAATGAAAGAATTGGAGGACTCACCTGATAATCGGACCTTTGCTTCAATTAGCCAGCGAATATCTTCAGGAATTCCATGATTCATTAACAACCGTAATCTTTCACACCTAGCACGGTAAATTTTTGTAATCGCATTCTGAGGCAGAGCGGGAAAATACATTTTCAACTTTTCAAGAGTGCTGTCCATTTTTAAATGAGAATTGGATGGGAGATTCAAAGAAAGAAGAAAGAGCAGAGAATTGCACAATTATATACACAGATATCAGTTATCATGGGAAACTGAAAGAACCGACTTAAGAGTCACGGAGTACCGTTATCCGCCATTTGACCGGGGTGAGAGAAACTAGCAAAACAAAAGATACACCAAAACAAACACAAAACAATGTGAGAAAAAGAATCAATCTTTATATATATGATCACTCAATTCAGTAGAGTCATTTTCAACTGAAAAATTGTCAAAATAAACTTTCAACCGATGCCCATTTACCTTGAAAACATTGCCATTCTTTGGATTCTCAATATCACAGGCCCCATATGGATACACATGTTTCACAATAAAAGGACCGCTCCATCTTGATCTTAGTTTTCCAGGAAATAAATGGAGTCGAGAATTATAAAGCAAGACTTTTTGACCAACATTGAATGTTTTTCTCAGTATTTTCTTGTCATGAAACTCTTTGATTCTTGCTTTATGAATTCTTGAATTGTCATATGCATCATTTCTAATTTCCTCAAGCTCATTTATTTGCAATTTTCGCAGCTGACTAGCATCATCAATGTTTGAATTGAAAGCTTTAATAGCCCAATAAGCTTTATGTTCAATTTCCACCGGCAAGTGACAAGGTTTTCCATAGACTAGTCTATAAGGTGACATACCTAATGATGTTTTATATGCAGTTCGATAAGCCCAAAGTGCATCATTAAGTCTTAAAGACCAGTCTTTCCGATTAGGGTTCACCGTTTTCTCCAAGATCTGTTTGATCTCCCTATTAGCAAGCTCTACTTGTCCACTTGTCTGAGGGTGATAAGGGGTGGCAACTTTGTGTGTGATTCCATATTTCTTCATTAAAGAAGCAAATGGCTTGTTGCAGAAATGTGTTCCACCATCACTTATTATGGCTCGAGGAATTCCAAATCGACTCAAAATATTGTCTTTTAAAAACTTTATCACTGTTTTGTGATCATTGTTTCGACTTGGAATTGCCTCTATCCATTTTGAAACATAATCTACTGCGACTAATATGTACACGAAACCAAATGATGGAGGAAATGGACCCATGAAATCTATACCCCAACAGTCAAAGATCTCAATGACAAGAATAGGATTTAAAGGCATCATGTGACGTTTTGAAATAGATCCCAACTTTTGACAATTTTCACAAGTCTTGCAGAATGCATGTGAGTCTTTGAACATGGTGGGCCAATAAAATCCACTTTGTAAGATTTTTGCAGTTGTCTTTCTTGATGAGAAATGACCCCCACATGCCTCAGAATGACAAAATTTAATGACACTACTTACCTCATTGTCAGGGATGCATCTTCGAAATATTTGATCAGGACAATATTTGAATAAATAAGGGTCATCCCAATAAAAGTTCTTCACTTCGTTCAAGAACTTTCTTTTGTCTTGGGTACTCCAATGAGCTGGCAATTGTCCTGAAACAAGAAAATTAATAATATTAGCAAACCAAGGCATCGTAGAAACGGAAAATAAAGATTCATCGGGAAAGTAGTCATCGATTGGTGTGATGTCAGATTTCGAATCTGTTGTCAATCTTGACAAATGATCTGCAACAACATTTTCGGTGCCTTTCTTGTCTTTGATTGTGATATCAAATTCTTGAAGTAACAAAATCCACCGCACCAATCTAGCCTTAGAATCTTTCTTAGAAAGAAGATATTTCAATGCTGCATGATCACTAAAAACAACAACAGGTGAGCCAACAAGATAAGATCTGAATTTATCACAAGCAAATACTACTGCAAGTAATTCTTTTTCAGTGGTGGTGTAATTCATTTGAGCACTATTTAAAGTTTTACTTGTATAGTAAATCACATAAGGTTTCTTATCTTTTCTTTGTCCCAAGACAGCACCCACGGCATAATCACTAGCGTCACACATTATTTCAAAAGGTAATGACCAATCAGGAGGTTGAATGACAGGAGCAGAAGTAAGCAAGTTTTTAAGTTTAACAAAGGCTTCTTCACAATGTTCAGTCCATTCAAAAATATTATCCTTTGTTAGAAGGTTACTCAAGGGCTTAGATATTACACTAAAATCTTTGATAAACCTTCTGTAAAAACCAGCATGTCCTAAGAATGATCTAACATCTTTAACAGATTTTGGTGTTGGTAAGTTGGCAATTAACTCGATTTTAGATTTGTCAACCTCAATTCCTTTCGATGAAACAATGTGACCAAGTACAATGCCGTTTGTTACCATAAAGTGACATTTTTCCCAATTCAATACAAGATTCTTCTCTTCACACCTGCTCAAAACCTTTTCTAAGTTAGTCAAACAATCATCAAATGAATCACCAAAAACAGAAAAATCATCCATAAAACTTTCAAGAAAACGTTCAACCATATCACTGAATATGCTAAGCATGCATCTTTGAAACGTGGATGGTGCATTACATAATCCAAAAGGCATCCTTCGATATGCAAAAGTACCAAATGGACATGTGAAAGTAGTCTTCTCTTGATCTTCCAATGCAATTTCAATTTGATTGTAACCTGAATAGCCATCTAGGAAACAATAAAATTCATGACCTGCAACTCTTTCTAGGATTTGATCCATGAAAGGTAAAGGGAAATGATCTTTTCTAGTCATTGAATTAAGTTTCCTATAGTCAATGCACATGCGCCAACCAGTAACAGTCCTAGTTGGAATTAACTCATTTTTCTCATTCGTTATCACAGTGACTCCAGACTTTTTGGGTACAACTTGGGTAGGACTTACCCATTTGCTGTCAGAAATAAGATAAATGATTCCATTATCTAGAAGCTTAATGACTTCATTTTTCACTACTTCTTTCATATTAGGATTAAGCCTTCGTTGCATTTCTCTAGAGGGTTTAGCATTTTCCTCCAAATAAATCCTGTGTGTGCAAATCAAAGGGCTAATTCCTTTTATGTCAGCTATGGTCCATCCTAATGCATTTTTTTGTGCATTTTCAAAATCTGTAATAACTTACCTTCTTGATGTGCATTAAGTTTGGAAGAGATTATTACCGGAAAAGTTTCATTTTCTCCCAAAAATGAGTATTTGAGATTAAATGGTAACGGCTTCAATTCAGGTTTTGGTGGTTGAACACTTGAAGGTATGGGCTCAATTGATCGTGGTGGCAATTCTTCAATTTGTGGTCTCCAATTGCATGCCTTTGATTCCTGAAAGTAGACCATTTGCAAATCATCAGATTCATCAATCTCAGTTTCACTGGAAGTGGTTTGAAATTGATCATGAACTAATTTTTCAATAAAGTCCACTTCCTGTAAATCATTATCATCTTCAGGTTGCTTGTAAATGTTGAAAATATTCATCTCCAATGTCATGTTTCCAAATGATAGCTTCATCAGTCCATTCCTACAATTAATCAATGCATTAGAAGTGGCAAGAAATGGACGTCCTAAAATGACAGGAATTGAATTACATGCTTCAACAGGTTGTGTATCCAAGACAACAAAATCTACAGGGTAAATGAATTTATCAACTTGTACGAACACATCTTCAACTATTCCTCTAGGCACTTTTATAGATCTATCAGCAAGTAAAAGAGTTATAGAGGTTGGTTTTAACTCACCTAGATTGAGACTTTGAAAGACTGAATATGGAAGTAAATTCACACTAGCTCCAAGATCAAGTAAGGCTCTTTCAATTTTATGTTCTCCAATAAAGCAAGAAATTGTAGGACAACCAGGGTCTTTATATTTCAAAGCATTATTGTTTTGAAGAATGGCACTTACTTGTTCGGCTAAAAAGGCTTTCTTTTTCACATTCAGTTTTCTCTTCACAGTGCACAAATCTTTCAAAAATTTAGCATAGGAAGGAACCTGTTTAATAGCATCCAACAACGGTATATTGATCCTTACCTGTTTGAAAATTTCAAAGATTTCAGGGTTGTGATTGACTTTCCTTTGTTTGGTCATGGCATGAGGAAATGGAAGTGCTGGCGGGGAATCAGTCTTTTCTTTGCAATGTTCAGGTTTAACCCCTTCCTTACCCTCAGAGATAGACTCATCATCTTTCTCACAAGGTTCAAGAATGGGTTTTTCAATAACCTTACCACTACGAAGAGTGATGACTGATTTGACTTGATCCATGTGTTGGCTTCCAGAACCACTTGCATTTGCATTGTATTGCCCCTTTGGATTTTGTTGTGGTTGAGATGGAAACTTACCTTTCTCTTGGAAACTGAGAGCAAATGTTAATTTTGCAAGAGCATCTTTAAAATCTGTCATGCTTTGAGCAAGTTGAGTGTTGATTGTCTCCTGCTTTTCAATGAATGAATGCAATGTTTCCTCAAAATTTCTTCTAGGAGGTGGAGCATAAGGAGGTGCATATCCATGAGAATTTTGAAAATTATGGTGTGCTTGAAACGGTGGCTGTGAAGTTTGTGCATTGTTGCTATCACTCTTCCAACTGAAATTTGGGTGATTTCTCCAACCAGGGTTATACGTTTGGGAGTATGGGTTATGGTTAGGTCTTTGGAAACTGTTTAAAGCATGGGCTTGTTCATGGAGGCATTCCTTAAAAGAAGGCAAAGTTGGACAATCATTTGTTGAGTGTTCCTTGGTTTCACAGATTTGACACACAATGTCTTGAACAGATTTTAATTGACCACTCTTTTTCAATTCAAGTGCTTCGACTTTTCTAACTAAAGATGCAAACTTTGCTTGAAGGTCATGATCTTCCCTAAGGTTGTGCATACCTCCACTAGATGTATGAGGTTGTGTTTTACTTGGTGCCTCATAAGTACCTGTGGTGTCCCAATTTTAAGCATTTTCGGCTAGCAAGTCTAGGTACTCCATTGCTTCATTAGGGTCTTTATCTTCGAAAGTTCCATTGCACATCAATTCAACCATTTGCCTATCTCTAGGTGTTAAACCTTCATAAAAATGTGAAACCAATCTCCATGTTTCAAAACCATGATGTGGGCAAGTATTAAGTAAATCTCGATACCTATCCCAACATTGGTAAAATGTTTCTCCTGGTTTTTGAGTGAAAGTGATGATTTGTCTTTTGAAAGAGTTTGTTCTGTGAGATGGAAAAAACTTCTTTAAAAATTGTTGTTGCATTTCATCCCAAGCACGAATAGATCCTGGTCTTAAATTTTGTAGCCATGTTTTAGCTTTATCTTTTAATGAAAAAGGAAAAAGCTTTAATCGAATGGTGTTCATGCTACAATTTGAGTCATTATAGGTATTACAGACCTCCTCAAATTCCCTTAAATGCAAGTATGGATTTTCTAAGTCTAAGCCATGAAAAGATGGTAAAAGTTGAATAATGCCTGGCTTAAAATTAAAATGAGATGCATCAGGAGGGAAAACTATGCATAAGGGTGCACTTGTTCTTGTGGGATTCATGTGGTCTCTAAGTGTTCTCATACGGTTATTCTCATTATTCTCATTATGAAGCGATTGATTATCTTCTTCGGCCATATTTTCTGAAAATGATGAGGATACCCTACAAAGTCGACCACTTAATGTACGTGACCAAACTCGCATGCACGTGTAAAAAGAGAATAAAAGGAAGAAAAGAAAAGAGAACAAAAAGAAACAAAACAAAACAAAACAAAAGTTAGATAAAATGAAAAGTGAAGAGAGAAAATAAATTAAATATTATAATTTATACAAGAATTTACCTCCCCGGCAACGGCGCCAAAAACTTGACACGACCAAAAGCTTGATGTCTTTTCCCAAGTGCAGGAGTGTCGAAGTAATAAATAACCCGGCAAGACCGGGGTCGAACCACAGAGAGGTTAATTGTATAAATTATAAATAACAATACAACAACAACAACAATAACAATAACAATAACAATAATAATTATTATAATACTCAGTACGTGGCGTTGTTACACCTGAGAATTATCCAAAAGATCGGGTCACAGGTTTCCAGCCTATATACTGAGTTTATGAAAAGATCAAAGGGATATATTACAGAATGTAAATAACAACAACAACAATAATAATAAAAATAATAGTAGTAGTAGTGGTGGTAATAGAAGTAGATGAAGAAATTAATGAGAACTTTGAGTTGGAAGATTAATGTAAGGATTAAACAATGATATAAACGAATGTCAAGGTTAGAGGATCCACTAATGGTACTTCAAACAAGTATAATATAAACTCTTATTCCTCAATTGGAAACCACACATAAAGGAGGTTCCAATCAGATTATAAATTATTAACATGATTACATTAGTTATCTTATTCGAATAAAGCTAATACTTGTAAATGTTGGCAGGCATTCATGATTATAACTTATGTTAACAACAAATCAAGTCCCTTTCATAGCTCAGGTGTCGGTTATACCATACAGTATGGGCTATGAAAGTACCAAGTATTTGTTGTACCAAGTGTTACACAACATAAATCTAGATTAACCATTTAACAAGCAACGTATTAAAAGTGAACAAGATAACAAATATAAAACATGTTAGTATCCAACGTTAAGGTCCATGTTAAGTTTATATTATACTTGTTCTTACACCATTAGTGTACCCTTTTCACCTTGACATAATTAACTTAGCTAGACATAATAAAAGAAAGAAACATAAATGAGCAAGACAAGAACATAAATGAGAAAGAAGTTAACTAGACAAAGGAAAGGAAATGAAGTGCATAAACTTGATATTAATGAAAGCAAAACATAAGCAATACAAAGAGAGAAAGCAAGAGCATGATCTTGATCTGGAAACCAAGATGCCTTAATACATGGTAAGTGCCTCCTTTTATAGGCCAAAATTTGGAACTATTGATTTGTTGACTAATTGATGAGTGGGTGGCCACATCTTGACTTTGGTGACAATCCTTATCTTCTTGTCTGAACAAAACGTCATTGCTAACATCATAATTTGCCCAGAATCCTCAGGAATGTTCTAGGAAATTGTCTCAGCTTTCCAACAAAAAAAAGATGAGGTCATTTGGACTTCTAGAACTCTAGATATGGGCTGAACACTAAATAGTGTCTGGGCTGCAGGACAGCTTCGGACTTCTTCGTTGTTCCTTCAATTTGGACTTCAAAACGGCCTTCTTAGATCTTGGGCTCCTCATGAAAGTTGTAGGCCTTTGTCTTACCTTTCCATCCATATAAAATGGACCTAAATCCGAGATCTAGAGCTCCAGATATGATCCAATTACCGAGCAATGTTCCGGTTTGGACTGCACCGACATCTCTTTTCTAAGTTTGGCCATCTCTTTGTCCTTTAACTTTCAATACTTAAACTCATCAATCAATCCTTTTATTTATGTGATCGGCCTGCATTTAAGATGAGCATTTACCATAAATTAAGGTATCTTATAATATCAAAGTTGTTATTATAAAACATGCTTTAGTTAAGGAGTTATTGATACTTCAAGTGCAAAATGATGATATAAAACCTTGATAAACATGCACTTTTAAGTACTAATCACTTTGTATGTTGTGAGAGGAATCTAATGGCATAATTGATGAAGTCCTAAAAATCCAAGTAGTCTAAGAATAGGGCTTTCAGGTTGGATAATTGGTTAATCAATTGGTCTTAGCAATCTCATCCATTCTCCCTAGCCAATGAGGTTGATAGTTTATACTAAATTCTTAGTAGGATAAGGTGGTTCGTGGCTAATACTTTCAAAAGGTTTTCTTTGGTGGAGGTGGGGACTCTCCAAGCTTAAATAAGTATATTAAGTATCTTTTTAGAGAGAGAGAAAATACAAGAATATTCTAGAGAGAGATGCTCTAAAAATATAAATGTAGTAGAAAATAAAGATTGTGAATCGTTGTTCTAAAGGTCGCATGGTGTATTTATAGCCCATGAGACTTGTCCTTTTGTGAAGATGAGGGTTTTAGGTGTAATTTTACCTTAATAGCATTTAATGAGGGAAAGATATCTCTTGCATCTGTATTAATGTTTGATGGAAATATGGTGGGTCCCTAAGGGACTTTTATACACCTAAAAGGTGTGGGAAAATTAGGGTTCAAGATGCCATATGTAGTTGAGCTCATGAAGGTTAAGCCCTTCCCCTAGGCTAGTCCTAGGGGAGGTGGGTCCTTCCCTTGGTGAGCTTAAAAGAGGTGGGTTCGTCCCTTGGATGAGCCCAAGAGATGCTTGGTTCATCCCTTAAGTGTGTCTAACAGAGGATGGTCATTCCCCTGGGCATGCCCGAGGCTTGGCACATTGACATGCCCAATCATGGATGGGACTGTCTAGCGCCAGACCCAGCACATCCTCGTTAGGACGTGCTTGTTTTCCAGAAAAATTATACATGTAAATCTTTATTGATTCAACATTTTTTTGGTAAAGATATACTAATAAAAACATGGTTCATCAATAACATAAAAAGAGATTAAAAAAAAAGGAAGACATTCTCCTCAATATATATACTTGCTAGCTAGTTTTTAACAATCAAAGTCAAAAGTTAAAATAGGAAAGTATATATTCAAACAAATTTCAACCCCCTACCCCTCTACTTTATTCTACTTCCATCTCCCTTGTTCTTTTTTTTTTTCCTATTTTTCTCATCTTTTTTTTAATATGTTCTCATGAACAAACCTTAAACTTTGAGCCTAAACTGGTAAAATGAGCAATATACCTACTTGCTAAGGTTCACCCTCAAAGTTGTTATTTTCCTAAAAACAAAAGCCATATAATTAAAGAATGCCCATCTTACATGAAGTAACTTAGTGTGTGTTTGGTAATGTGATGTATGGTGTTTTTCAATTGAAAACACATCAAAGTAATTTTTGATGTTTTTTTTTTATATCAGCATATCAAAAAATACTTAAAAAAAATCAATTTATTGTTTTTTTCAAGCAAAAGTCACTCTAAAAAATAGAAGCTGACGCATTACCAAATGGTGTCTTAGTTGTGATGTAAATTTAAAGCTAATATGAAAGGTTAAAGTATGCAACACTATATATATATATATATATATTGACTTGGTGCGTGTGCTTCATCACGGGTTGCATAAACACTACCAGAAAATTAGAAAATATAAAAGGACCAGCCTATGAAATTTTTTGTTAGTAGATTACGGTGAACTTTACCGATAGACTATTCTCTCGTTGTATCCATCAGTAAACAACAACAAAAATATTTTCTCGGTATATACCAAAGGAATTACAATGAAAAAAAAATAAAAAAGTATGATGACATGTCACTTTTATAGATAAAAATATCAGCGAGTTAATTCCATCAGTAAATCCATCTATAATATTTTAATTTATGACCTGGCAAGCGACCCTTCTCTCCCCTCCCTCATTTCTTCTTCTTCCTCCATTTTTCTTTGTAACAAACAACACAACCCCCCCTAAAAAAAAAATTCACAAATCAACCTTCCGCTATAAATATAGCCACCCCAACACTTAGTTTATGAGCATCCCTATTCTAATTCAAATTTTATTGAGGATTTCCGCGTTGATTTTTATTGTATATTTGTGTAGTGTATGTATTTTATTTAAGTGCTTACTTATTTTATAGCTTTTTTCCATAGAAATTTGTTGTATGAATGTATGATTTGTACATGTTAGGGTTTGTTTGAGATTTTATAAAATTATATTTATTTGTAAATTGATGAAGTTTATTTTGAATTTATGCTTAAGTGTTTTGTGATGAAAGGAATAATGACTTATTTAACGAGTATGTTTTATATTTTTTTAGTTTTATTGTTGAGTTGAAATTTTTGGTAAATATATAGATATTTAAATTTATATAGATAATTGATAATGAATTAATAATACTATTAAAATAGATTAAATAAGTTTGAGTTAAACCAATGTTTTCAAATTTATTTAGTTTATGTAATTAATTTATACATGTTGTCATCAATATTCTATATAGGTTTTATATAAATAATGGATGATCATTCATGGATGTATTGAGATTCACCCGAAGGGTTGCATAGGATGTATTATTGTAATGGGATTCAAGGTTTTATTAATTACACACTATCTAATCCAAGAAATATTAATGGAACCGTTATTAGATGTCCATGTAAGAGGTGTAAGAATAAAAACTTTCTCAATCTAGCTATTATAACGATGCATTTTCTATATAAAAAAAAGGTTCATGGAAAAATACTTTTGTTGGTTTGCATATGGAGAACCATATGTTCCTCACAAGACCATGGTAAAAAGGATGGTTAAGTCAACTTTTATTTTTAGCAATGTGCATAGAGTTGTAGATAACAATAGTAATCATAAATGAAAAACCCAATACAGACACGACCAAGGTTTCTTATCTTTCGAAAGATTTCAATGAACCATTATAGGATGGGTATAAATCACAGTAAATTATTAGTCATTACACAAGTGTTCACCATGGGTTGAGTAAAGCCAGTTATCATAGAATTATTGAATGGGTAAAAAGCATTTTACCTAAAAGAAATAAGTTGAAAAAGAACTTATATGTTTGTTAAATCCATGATGAAACCACATGACCTAGAATACCAAAAAATTAACATGTGTTCAAACCTCTGCAAGTTGTACTACCTTGAAAATACAAAGTTGACCGAGTGCAAAACATGTGAGCATGCTCATTATAAACCTAGAACTGGTAGGGGAAGGACTCTTGTTGCACATAGAAAACTAGATACTTCTCAACCACACCTATACTACAAAGGTTACTCATGCCACCAAAGATTGTTTAGCACATGGCATGGCATCATTCACATGATACGGTGGATGGAGTGATGGTACACCATTTTAATGGTAAAGCCTGGAAACATTTTAATAGATTTCATCCTTATTTTTTAGTGGAATCAAGAAACGTGTGTCTTGGATTATGTATAAATGGATTTCATACATTCGGGTAATTTATTGCTCCTTATTCTTGTTAGTCAGTAATACTCATGGTTTACAACTTGCCACTAGGGATATGTATATGGTCAGAATTCATGTTTTTATCTACAGTCATACTCAGTCCTAATAATCCGGGTTGGAATATAGATGCTTGTCTATAACCATTGATTAATGAGTTAAGACAATTGTGATCATTCGAGGCTTGACTTATGATTTATCAAGGAAATAGAGTTTTTAGATGAAGGGAGCTGTAATGTGGATTAGCAATTATTTTTATATGTATGGAATGGTTTTTAGTTGAAGCATGTATGGAAAACTAACATGTCTATACTGTATGCAAAATAACAAAGTCTTCACATTAACAAATGATGGTAAAACATGTTTTTTTTTTCCACCAGTAGTTCTTACCAACAAATCATAAGTATAGTAACGACTTCTTTATTGGTATAGTTGAAAGGGATGTTGTACAACCACTACTGTCGGGTGAAGAATTGTATGATGTGGTGTCTTAGTACGATGACATTGTATTTGGTTTCTATTCCAATAAGCAGAAGTTTTCTAGTTTTTGTTTGATCTATAATTGGGTAAAGAGAAGTATTTTCTGAGAGCTTCATTATTGAAAGACCAATCTTCTCTTCCATAACCATGATGTCATGCTCATTGAAAAGAACATGTTTGAAAATATGTTTAACATGATTATAGATGTGAAAGGAAAGATAAATGACAACATCAAGGTTAGAAGGATATATCTTTATTTTGTCACCATAAAAATATGGAGTTGGTTTATGATGGATTACGAGTCGCAAAGCCTATAACCAAATTCATCTAAGACAAGAATGCACAGTTGCTTTTCTACCAATGGCTTAAGAGTCTGTGTTTTCTTATTAGACAAGCTTCGAACATATCAATGTTGGTGAATTTGGAAAATTATAGATTGTATGGAATAAAGAGTCATGACTACCATATGTTTATGCAAATACTCATTCCACTAGCTTACTAGGATTTATTATCAAATGGGATATGGGATGCACTCATAAAGATAAGTCAATTCTTTAAGATATATGCTTCAAAAAGTTATAGACACAACACATAGAGAGACTTGAAATGAATATCGTCTAGACAAGCTACAAACTTAAGATAATATTCCCTTCATCGTTCTTCAACTCAATAGAGCATCTATCCATACATCTACCATTTGAGGTAAAAGTTAGAGGCCCAATCCAATATATATAGCTAGATCCATTCAAGAGATTAGGGATTACACATGCATTGTAATTAGAATTATATAGTTTTTTTTAATTCAAAACATTCATTTAATTCCATACAGGTACTTATACTTGTTCAACCTTGTTGCACGTCAGAATCTGAGCGGCATCGGCTGGTAATTTTTTCGTTATGCGTTTGCCTTTGATTTCGTAAGGAGTTGCCACCTAGTAATTTATTGAAGGCTACTAGGAAACCGGATGTACTAGTCTTGTCAGAGATTTGTGGGTAAGGGACTGGTTGTAGTTAGGGAAGGTATTAGCACCCCTAACGCACCCTACCTGAGGTAAGCTGCTTCATGGCTTTGACGGGTTAAAGAAGTTTTAAAATTTTGTTTTTTCATCAGATATTAGAAATACAACTTACGTATAAGTTAATAATTCTGGACCGTGAGCCAATTAAATTATTAAATTCTTCTTTTGCCTTTGCAATTTTATCATAAAAAATATATAAAAAAAAATAACAAATTCATAAAACAAATACAAACATAGACATACACTTTCACTATATTTTTTCTTTTCTTTGCTTTTCTTTTCTTTTTTTCTTTTCTTTTTTTCTTTTTTTTCTTTTTACATCTACAACTCAAAACAACTAAGCAAAAATCACATTACACAATTTCAAATTTACAAAATAACCCCTAAAAATTCTAGAAATTGCATGGAAGACCTTCTAGACCCGTATGAACAGTGGTGGCGCGTTGCTCCACATGCCACCGCCACTAGCGGTGCGTGGGTTCACACGCCGCCACCGATGAAGGACACAAAACCGTGGATCAAAAACGTCTTCTTCTTCTTCTTTGTCTTCCTACGTCGGCAATGACCTAAAAAAAAACCCAAAACCGCAACAACCAGTTGGTTTTAGTTTTTTATTTCATTTGTCTTTGAAATCTGCTTCGACTTTTTTTCTTTTTTAGATCTGTCTGTTTCTCCCTTCTTCTTCTTCGGATCTGCTTCACTGCGGGTTAGTTGCTATGGGTTTTGTCTTCTTATCCTCTACTTCGAGTCGCCAGCAAGGAAGAGGAACGGACGAGATGGGTGTCGCTGCTAGAGGTGGATCTGTGGGTAGTGTTGAAGTTAGGTCATTACTGTTAAGGGAAGATCTGTCGACCGCTAGATCTTCGGTGATGACGGTGTTGCAGCTACCGGTGTCGTTATGTTCAGTGGTGAGAGGAGACACTGATGTTGAGGGCGAAAGGAAATGGGGAAACAATGGAGGTCGGTTTGAGGGGGACAATGAAATGGGACAGCGGCTTTTTTTTTTCTTGGCTGGCTTTGGCTAGAGAAAAAGGAGCAGCTGAGAGGGAGAGAGGGGTTGTCTTCTGTGAGGTGAGGTGCTGAGAGTTTGTGTCCCTTTGGCAGAGGGCAAGGGAGGAGGAGATGGTGTAAGGCTGGAGGTTTCGGTCAGCTGTTGTGAGGAAGATGAAGAGAGCCGAAATGGCAGGGGCTGTGGGAGATCAAAAAATTCAAAGCCAGGGAAGGGGGGGCGGCCGGTTTGGTAGAGATAGATTTTAGGGTTAGGTTTTTCCCTCTTTTTTTGTATTTTTTTCTTTCAAAATTTCCCTCTCTTTATTCAAGTGTTGAAAACTACTATTTATAGGCAAATATGTTGCTAGGTCTCCCAACTTGGTCCCTCAACTTCTTCTTTTTTGTAAATTTTGATTTTTCTTATTTTTTTGTATTTTTTGAAAACGAGCAATATCAACGTCGACTCGATGAGGAAAATCAATGATTTTAAAAATGACGCGTGAAAAGTCGAACGCGTTCGAAAGACCCTTAAAAATTTAAATTCTTTTTTAGACGACGTTGAAAATGCTAAAATGACGAAAATATATTAAAAAAAACATATTTTTTGGATTTTCGTTGTTTTTCTCTATTTTTGGATTTTTCTGAAAATTTATCAAAACATAGGTCAAAAATTGGGTAGCAACAGATGCCCCCTCTTTACAATGCTTACGAAGCAAAACTCCTCAATGTTTTGCCTAGTAAGCTTTGTAAACAAAAACTTGTCTTCCTAACTTGTTAAATCCACTTATCTAAAGACCTTAATCTCTTTTTCTTCTTTTTTCTTATCACTTTCTCTAAGTTTTTTTTTCTCTCTCTCTTTTTTTGGTTAACTTGAGATCCCATCTAGCGACCTCCTTTAACCAAAACCAAAGAATGTGTGTAGCTCAGTCAACTTGAAATCCCATCTAGCGATTCCCTGTAACCAAAGCCACCTGAGGTCCCATCTGGCGACCTCATTCAACTGGAACTAAAAAATGTGTGTAGCTCGATCAACCTGAAATCTCATCTGGCAATTCCTTTAACCAAAGCTAAATGAGATCCCATCTGGCAACCTCATTCAACTGGAACTAAAAAAATGTGTGTGTCTCGGTTAACCTAAAATCTCATCTGGCGATTCCCTTTAACCAAAGCCACCTGAGATCCCATCTGGCGACCTCATTCAACTGGAACTAAAAAATATGTGTAGCTCGATCAACCTGAAATCTCATCTGGCGATTCCCTTTAACCAAAGCTACATGAGATCCCATCTGGCGACCTCATTAAACCAAAAAAAAACAAATGTGTGTAATTTGATTAACCTGAAATCCCATCTGGAGATTCCCTTTAACCAAAGCTACATTGGCGACCTCATTAAACAAAAACCAAAAAAAGTGTAAAAAGTGGTCTATTGTAGTGGGTGACCTACCTAGGTGGAAAGAATATGAAAAGCGGTTTTGTTGTGATGGGTGACCTACCTAAATGGAAAAAATGTGAAGTGCGGTCTCATTGCAATGGGTGACCTACCCAAGTGGAAGAATGGCTTCATTGTAATGGGTGACCTACCCAGGTAAAAAAACATGAAGAATTGATCGCGTTGTAATAGGTGACTTACCCAAGAAAAAGAAAAGAGTGGTCTCATTATGATGGGTGACTACCCAAATGGAAGAATGGTCTCATTGTAATGGGTGACCTACCCAGATAAAAAAACATGGAGAATTGGCCGCGTTGTAATGGGTGCTTACCCAGAAAAATGTTGGCGAGGGCTCAAAGGCGCACTTGAAATGAGGTAAGGTTAGAAAATGCACTACTCGAGAAGTGAGGGCTCAAAGGCGCACTCGAAATGAGGTAGGGTTAGAAAACGCACTACCCGAGAAGTGAGGGCTCAAAGGCACACTCGAAATGAGGTAGGGTTAAAAAACACACTACCCGAGAAGTGAGGGCTCAAAGTCACCCACAAAAAAAGGTAAGGACTCAAAGGCGCACTCGAAATGAGGTAGGGTTAGAAAATGCACTACCCAAGAGATGATGATGAAACACCGATCTGACAATGTTGAAAACAATGCATTATGGTCAATATGAGTTTGTTTTCATGCAAAAAATTTTGGAATTTCAAAGCTATTCCAGACACAGAAATCATTTTGATGTCGATTCAAAGTGAACTCATTCTGAAGAAATTCAAGTGATTCCTATGGAGAGGTTATCAGAGGTGATGAAAACCTTTTGTTTTGCTTGTGGTGAAAAATACGAAGTGACATTTGGTTGGTCAAATATGGTTCAAATTTCAATTTAAGGGTTACAGAGAACCGATTTTTGAAGCATTTATTTTATTTGCATGAATAATGATTTGGCTCGCATGAGAAAGCATTGCCTACCGATCCAAATTGCTTGCCTTTGATCAGAAAGGGCTTGATTAGGTACGTAATGTAGGCTTGGGCTATTGGTCATAAAGAAAAAGGATATTTACAAGCTCGAAAAGTATTTAAGGGATTTGAAGACTAAGGATCACTTGTGCTTGTTTCTTGACCTTTTGTCATTTGAATGTCTTTCGAAAATTATCTATCATGCCCCCTAGTGATGGGCTTGGGCTCTTTCTCTTTGCTTTTGTTTTCTTCATATTGTTTTGAGCATCATCATATTATATATATATATATATATATATATATATATACTCAAAACTTTTGGATCCTTTGGATTTTTCTTCATGCCCCCTAGCTTTGTTTGGGCACCTTTGATGATTACGAATTTTCTCTTATGCCCCCTAGTATTGCTTAGGCATTTTCAATTATTGGGGTTTTCTCTATGTCATCGCACTTGCCCCCAGTATGGGGTGTGATCCTAGCCAAGGTTATTTATCTCAAGAGAAGCATTAGGTTCAAAAGGGGATTGCAAATGATATATTTTAGCCTCGTGAAAAGATTATCAAAGATGGCCTTCTTCATTTCAAACTCATGCATTTAGGATCGGTAAGCCTTGTTTTCATGTGAGTATATAATGTGATTTCTCATTATTCATTCAAATAAAACTCAGCTTTTGAAGTCACTTCATGGGTTCTTTTTGTTTTTGTTTTTGTTTTTTTGTTTTTTTTTTAGGTTTTCTAGGTGTATGGTTACCTTTCTAAAGAATCACCTAAATTTCCAGAACTCGTTTGTTTTGGACAAACATCAACATGATTTCTGTTTTTGTACTAAACTTTGAATTCCCAAAAATCCTTGTGAACCTGTGCGATCATGCATAGTTTTGGAAGAAAAGGAAAACACACCCAAAGATTCTTGGTGTGATGGTTTCATGCTTAACGGTTATGCTCAATGTGTTATTTGCATGAAACAACAACAAAAATGAAGGCATGTTATAAGCACATGATCTTATTAACAATAAAGGCTCATTTGACAAGGAAAGTGTTGTGGAATTTTGAGCCAAATTACCAACAAAAACTAGAAAAGGTTGAAACAAAAAATCAATAAGTTTTGCAGGCATGATCAAACAAAGGTAGTTTTTTTTTTTTTTTGCAGAACAAGAATAGGCTCTAATATGCACCGATGGTGTAATTCCCCTTCGGTTGGCCTTCCCACCAAAGCTTTTGCAGAAATGCATGATTGTGTCGAGGCTCTTGACCATGTTTGCCCCCAATTTCTTCTGGCAGAGTCATTGTTAGGTTTTGAACAAAGATGAACGGTCAGTTGGAAGGAACTTCCCCAAAGTTATTTTTTAGTATTTGCTCGAGTAAGCTAGCGACGAGTCACACATGTCTTCAGAAACTCCAACTCTTCTTAAAAATGCACATTACGGCAAGCACACTCTTCATCTTTCGTGTTTTTTCATTCAAAGTCGGGTGTTGTAGACTCGCAGGGGACCTACTTTTCATTCCAGTGCATGCATGACAAATGTATGAACATGTAATCTATATGATGAACTCGCCCTTCGAGGGGTGACAATATGGTCGTAACTCTTGTATGATGGAACAAAAATCATGATTTTTGCCCAAACTCTACAATGAAAATTTTCTAAGTGACAGCCATTGTGTCACCCACAAGTCTTGAGTTCAAGATGCTTCAAGAAGGGTTTGCCCTTATGCAAATAATGATAGCACATACATCCTAAGGACAAGTTTTATTCATTATGTGAACATGGGTAGGTTTTCTATCTGGTCTCAAAAGGGTCTCATATCTGCCTAGTGACGTTCTTCATAAAGACAGTATGGGGGGCGTTGTAATGAATAGTTAAGGCACGTATACCCATCATTACCAAGCAGGCACTCAGATATGAGTTAGCTATTTCACGCATCTGAACCCTGACCAATAGTCTTAGGACAGATCGCTAGTTCCCCACCTAACCTAGAAGCTTGTGTGTGCTTTCAAAATTAAAACAAGTGATGCATGAAACAATTATATAAAATGCATGGAAACAAATATTAAAAAAGAGAGATAAAATTGAAAAAACTTAAACACATCAAATACACAAAGCTTAGTCCAATATTGTTAGAAACAGTACCTTCCCCAGCGGAGTCGTCATTCTGTCGCACGTCAAAATCAGCGCGGCATCGGCTGGTGATTTTTTCGTTATGCATTTGCCTTTGATTTCATTGGGAGTCGCCACCTAGTAATTTATTGAAGGCTATTAGGAAACCGGATGTACTGGTCTTGTTAGAGATTCGTGGGTAAGCGACTGGTTGTAGTTAGGGAAGGTATTAGCACCCCTAACGCACCCTACCTGAGGTAAGCTACTTCGTGGCTTTGACGGGTTAAAGAAGTTTTAAAATTTTGTTTTTTCATCGGATATTAGAAATACAACTTACGTATAAGTTAATAATTTTGGACCATGAGCCAATCAAAATATTAAATTCTTCTTTTGCCTTTGCAATTTTATCATAAAAAATATATATAAAAAAATAACAAATCCATAAAACAAATACAAACACAGACATACACTTTCACTATATTTTTTCTTTTCTTTTCTTTTCTTTTCTTTTTTTCTTTTCTTTTTTTACATCTACAACTCAAAACAACTAAGCAAAAATCACATTACACAATTTCAAATTTACAAAATAACCCCTAAAAATTCCAGAAATTGCATGGAAGACCTTCTGGACCCGTATGAACAGTGGTGGCGAGTTGCTCCACGCGCCACCGCCTCTGGCGGCACATGGGTTCACACGCTGCCGCCGATGAAGGCCACAAAACAGTGGATCGGAAACATCTTCTTCGCAAGAGGTGACCTGAAAAAAAACAACCAAAACCACAACAACCAGTTGGTTTTAGTTTTTTTATTTCATTTGTCTTTAAAATCTGCTTCAGCTTTTTTTCTTTTTTAGATCTGTCTGTTTCTCCCTTCTCCTTCTTCGGATTTGCTTCACTGCGGATTAGTTGTTATGGGTTTCGTCTTCTTCTCCTCCACTTCGGGTCTCCGGCAAGGAAGAGGAACGGATGAGATGGGTGTCGCTGCTAGAGGCGGATCTGTGGGTACTATTGAAGCTGGGTCGTTACTATTGAGGGAAGATCTGTCGGCCGCTAGATCTCCGGTGATGATGGTGCTACAGCTGGTAGTGTAGCTGTGTTCAGCGATGAGAGGAGACGCCGATGCTGAGGGAGAAAGGAAATGGGGAAACAATGGAGGTTGGTTTGAGGGGGACAATGAAATGGGACAACGGTTTTTTTTTCTTGGCTGGCTTTAGCTAGAGAAAAAGGAGCAGCTGAGAGGGAGAGAGGGGTTGTCTTCTATGAGGTGAGGTGTTAAGAGTTTGTGTCCGTTTGGCAGAGGGCAAGGGAGGAGGAGATAGTGTAAGGCTGAAGGTTTGGTAGAGATCAAAAAATTCAAAGCCAAGGGAGGGGGGGCGGCCGGCTTGGTAGAGATAGATTTTAGGGTTAGGTTTTCCCCTCTTTTTTTTTGTATTTTTTTTCTTTCAAAATTGCCCTCTCCTTATTCAAGTGTTGGAAACTACTATTTATAGGCAAATATGTTGTTAGGTCTCCCAATTTTATTTTATTTTGTAAATTTTGATTTTTCTTATTTTTTTGTATTTTTAAAAAACGAGCAATATCAACGTCGACTCGATGAGGAAAATCAATGATTTTAAAAATGACGCTTGAAAATTCGAACGCGTTCGAAAGACCCTTAAAAATTTAAATTCTTTTTTAGACGACGTTGAAAATGCTAAAATGATGAAAATATATTAAAAAAACATATTTTTTAGATTTTCGTTGTTTTTCTCTATTTTTGGATTTTTCTGAAAATTTATCAAAACATGAGTCAAAAATTAGGTAGCAACAAACCTTAAGGAAAATGTAAAAAAAACAAGGTGAATGTTGAAGCTTCAATATGACCTTCAATGTTTATCTCATATTATTTCGAGCCTCACTTGAGAATAAGAATTAACCGCATTCCAAGATTGACAATAGTATGGAAGTGCCTTCAAGTGAGAACTTATCAATATTCTCCCATCCTGGATGACCCGTACCAAAAAATATTGTGAAGGGAAGATATTTGATAAAAATAGAATATAGACAAGCGCATAATTATGTGTTATTTAACTATGATGAATTGAGATCCTTTATTCAGTAAGTATAATACTTAAATGTCATTACTTTTGAATAATTTATCTCTTGTACTATTATAAATTGATAGATTATTGAATTCCTCATATTCAATATCATCAATTTTTACTATCCCAAAACTCATAACTGACTAAATCATAAATCTTTCAATTACAAGATGAATAATTCTCCACATGGTTTAGAACATATGTAAGGACCATTTAATTATTCTTATCTCTCAAGATACTTAATTTCATTACATATTTCTTGTTAATTATGATGGAGATGTAGCTCATGTACCAAGTTTATCAATTGAGTGAGAATCTTAGTGTTACTTTGAATTTACTAGGCTTGGGTCCTAATTCAAAGGTGAAGTGCTATAACAGATATTTTATCATTGGACATGTGTTTTATACTGAAGAATATGGTCATAGTAGAAAGACATATAACAGTGGAGTTTATATTAAATAATCGACTTCTAATGAGTTTAAAATTGACTACTATGGGAAGTTAAAAGAGGTCATTGAGTTGTAATATCATAGCGAGTAGAATAGAGTCTTTTTATTCAAATGTTATTGGTATGATATCATTGACAGAAGAATTAGAGTAGATCCTCATCATGGTTTGATTGAAATTAATACAAAGGCTAGACTCCTTAATGTCGATAATGTCTTTGTTTTCTCCAAGCAATGCCAAAAAGTTTATTACACATAAATTTCTTCCTTTAGAAAGGGTCGTTCAAGAGTTGATTAGTTATACGTAGTGAAAACCAAACTCAAAGGTCATGTCTAGGTTGTTCAGGATGGCAATAATGAATTAACTGTGAGAAATGATGTCTTTCAACTTGATGAGTTAGTTAATCCATATCAAGTTGCTTTGTCTAACGATTTAGAAGAAAATTCAAATTTTCAAGTTGCTGAGAATACTTTTGTTGATGTTGATGTTGATTTTGAGGAGTTAAATGGTGTTTTAAGAAGCAATGGACATACACAAGTCGATAAACATGATGATAGCGATGAAATCAATGTAGAATATTGCGATGGAGATGACGATGATGAAATTAAAGAAAAAATAGAAGAGAATTTTGATTAATTTACACAACATGAATGTGTAATGCCATAAATTATAATATAATATTTATGGACAAAATTAACTTTAATGTAATGGTAATGACGTTAATTTATTGTTACATGACAAGGAAATATTAATTTTATGTGATTTTAATATGATAAATAGAATTGGTGTTATTGTTTGTATATCCTGCTGTGATTTTAAGTATTTATAATATGGATAGATAACGAAAACATGTACAATCTGGTAATAAAAATTGTTGTACACCGATGGAAATTGACACGACCAAAAGATTGATGTCTTCTCCCAAGTGAAGGAGTGTCTAAGTAATAAATAACCCGGCAAGACCAGGGTCAAACCACAAAGAGGTTAATTGTATAAATTATAAATAACAATACAACAACAACAACAATAATAATAACAACAATAATAATAACAATAATAGTAATAGTAATAATAATAATAATACTCAGTACGTGGCGTTGTTATACCTGAGAATGATCTAAAAGATCAGCTCACAAGTTTCCAGCCTATATACTGAGTTTATGAAAAGATCAAAGAGATATATTATATAATATAAATAGATTTATGATGCGAATGAACAAGGCAAGACCAACAATGTCAGGATCCTTGATCAAACACAGAGCATACTTAATGTACATAAAATATGACAAGAATGTACATAGTAGTAGTGGTGGTGGTGGTGGTGGTGGTAGTAGTAAAAAAGGAGAAGAGGAAGAAATTAATGAGAACTTTGAGATGGAAGATTACTGAAAGGAATAAACAATGATAAAAACAAATGTCAAGGTATAATATAAACTCTTATTATTCAACTGGAAAGCACACACAAAGGAGGTTCCAATCAGATTATAATTGTTAACATGATTACATTAATTATCTTATTCGAGTAATGTCAATACTTGTAAATATTATCAGGTATTCATGGTGATAACTTATGTTAACAACAAATCAAGTTCCTTTCATAGCACAGGTATAGGTTATACCATACGGTTGGACTATGAAAGTGCCAAACATCTGTTGTACCAAGGGTTGTTCAACACAAATCTAGATTAACCATTTAACAAGAAAGGTATTAAGAGCAAGCAAGATAATAAATATAAAAAATGTTAATATCAAGCATTAAAGTCCATGTTGAGTTTATACTATATTTATTCTTACACCATTAATGTAACCTTTTCACCTTGACATAATAGATTTAGCTAAACATAATGAAAGAAAGAAACATAAATAAACAAGATAAGAACATAATTATACAAATAAAGGAAAGGAAATGAAGAGCATAAACAAGAGATTAATATAACATCAAATAAAACTTAAACATTACAAAATACAAAGAAAGAGAGCAAGAGCATGATCTTTATTTGAACACCAAGATGCCTAAATGCATGGCAAATGCCTCCTTTTATAGGCCAAAATTTAGAACTATTGATTTGATGAATAATTGTTGAGTGGGTGGCCACATCTTGACTTGGTGAAAATCCTTATCTTCTTGTCTGAATAAAACATCATTGCTAACATCAGAACTGGAACCATATGTACTCATGAAAGTTATAGGAAATTCTCTTAGCTTTCTAGGAAAAAAAAGTTGAGGTCATTTGGACTTCTAGAACTCAAGATATGGGTTGAACACTGAACAGTGTCTGGGCTGCAGGACAGATTCGGACTTCTCCATTGTTGCTATAATTTGGACTTGCCTTCATAGTTCTTGGTGTCCACATGAAAGTTGTAGGCCTATGTCTTACTAAATCTGTGTAAACATTTGAGATCATTTGGACATCTAGAACTCGAGATATGACCCAATTACCAAATAGTATTCTAGTTTGGATTGCACTAACATCTCTTTTCTAAGCTTCACCCTTCTTTATCTTCAAAATTTCAGTGGTTGAATTCATCAATCAATCCTTTGATTTATGTGATAGGCCTATATTTAAGATGAACATTTACCATATATTAAGGTATCTTATAGTATTAGACTTGTTATTATAAAACATGTTTTAGCTAAGGAGTTATTGATACTTCAAGTGCAAAATGATGATATAAAACCTTGATAAACATCACTTTTAAATACTAATCAGAAATACCGATAAATTGTAAAATACTAATAGATACATGATTAGTACTTAAAAGTGTATTTTTATCAAGGTTTTATATAATTATTTTACACTTGAAGTATCAATAACTCCTTAACTAGAGCATGTTTTATAATAACAAGTCTGATATTATAAGGTACCTTTAATTTATGGCAAATGCTCATTTTAAATACAGGTATATCTCAAAATATTACTCATATCTAGAGTTCTAGAAGGCCAAATGACGTGAAATTTGGTGGGTGGAAGGAAAAGACAATTTTCAACAACTTTCATGTAGAAGACATGCTTAAATTCTAATAGTAGAAATGACATTTCATCCAGACGAGCTTGAGGGCTATCCACCACGTCCACTAGCAGCACTACTCAGTATTTTAGACATATCTCGAGCTATAGTGATCCAAATGCTCTCAAAATTTATGGGTGGAAGTACAAGGCAATTTTGAACAACTGTTATGAAGAACACTTTGCCAAATTTTGATTGCATCAATGTCATTTCATCCAGCCAAAATGTTTGAGTGTTGTTGTCCACAAAGTCCACTAAATCAATAGTTGGCCACTACATCAATAATCAATTACCAAATGAATAGTTCTGAATTTTAGCCTATAAAAAGTGGTATTTGTCATTCATTTAGGCATCTTTTTTTTCAGATGAAGATCATATTCTTGCTCTCTCTCTTTATATTTTTGTAATGCTTAAGTTTTGCTTTCATTAATCTTTTGTTCATGCTTTTCATTTCCTGTACTATACTTAGTTAACTTATATCATGTTTATATTCTTATATTGTTTATTTATGTTTTTCTTCTTCATAATGTCTAGCTAAGTTAATTATGTCAAGGTGAAAAGGTTTCACTAATTGTGTTAGGATAAGTATAATATAAACTCAATATGGACATTAATACTTATATCCTAAACAACTTGCTATTAACATGTCTTATCATTTTTATTTTATTAATTCTTAATACCTTGCTTGTTAAATGGTTAATCTAGATTGGTGTTGTATAACACTTGATACATCAAATACTTGATTCTGCATAGTCTTCGGCCGACATCGTTGTTATGAGAGAAACTTGATTTGTTGTCAACATAAGTTAGCATCATGAATACCTAATAAAATTTATAAGTATGGTGTTACGTAAATAAGATGATTAATATGATCATGTTGATAATTTATAAAGAGTTTATTCGTTACTTATCTCTAATACTATTAGTGGATCCTCTAACCTTGACATTTGTTTTTATCATTGTTTAATCTTCATAATTATCTTACATCTCAAAGTCCTCTTTAACTCATCATCATCACCACCACCACCACCATCATCGTTGTTATTGTTCTTATTATTATTATTATTATTTATAATTTATATAGTCCACCTCCCTATGGTTCGACCCTGATCTTGTAGGGTTATTTATTACTTTGACACTCCTGCACTTGGGATAAGACATCAACTCTTTGACCGTGTCAAGTTTTTTGCGTCATTGCCAGGGAGGTAAATTCTTGTATAAATTATAATATTTATTTTATTTTCACTTTCACTTTTCTTGTATCTAACTTTTTTTTTTGTTCTGTTTCCTTCTTCCTTTTATTTTCTTCCTATACGTGCATAAGAGTTTGGTCACGTACATTAAGTGGTAGAGTTTGTAGGGTATCCTCATCATTTTTAGAAAAAATGGCCGAAGAAGATAACAAGTCTCTTTATAATGAGAATAATGAGAATAACCGAGTTAGAACACTTAGAGACCACATAAATCCTACAAGAACAAGTGCACCCTCATGTATAATTTTTCCTCCTGATGCATCTCACTTTAATTTTAAGCCAGACATTATTCAACTTTTACCTTCTTTACAAGGCTTAGATCTAGAAAATTCATACTTGCAGTTGAGAGAATTTGAAGAAGTTTGTAACACCTATAATGACTTAAATTGTAGCATGAACACCATCAGATTAAAGCTTTTTCCTTTTTCATTAAAAGATAAAGCTAAAACATGGCTATAAAATCTTAGGTTAGGATCTATTCATGCTTGGGATGAAATGCAACAACAATTTTTAAAGAAGTTTTTCCCATCTCACAAAACAAACTCTTTCAAAAGACAAATCACCATTTTCTCTCAAAAACCAGGAGAAACATTTTACCAATGTTGGGATAGGTATCGAGACTTGATTAATACTTGCCCTCATCATGGTTTTGAAACATGGAGATTGGTTTCACATTTTTATGAAGGATTAACACCTAAAGATAGGCAAATGGTGGAATTGATGTGCAATGGAACTTTTGAAAATAAAGACCATGATGAAGCAATGGAGTATCTAGACTTGCTAGTTGAAAATGCTCAAAATTAGGACACTACAAGTACTTATGAGGCACCAGGTAAGACTCAACCTCATACATCTAATGGAGGTATGCACAACCTTAGGGAAGATCATGACCTCCAAGCTAAGTTTGCATCTTTAGCTAGAAAAGTCGAAGCACTTGAATTGAAAAAGAGTGGTCAATTAAATCTGTTCAAGATATTGTGTCAAATCTGTGAAACCAATGAACACGCAACAAATGATTGTCCAACTTTGCCTTCTTTTAGGGAATGCCTCCATGAACAAGCCTATACTTTAAATAGTTTCCAAAGGCCCAATCATAACTCATACTCGCAAACATATAACCCTGGTTGGAGAAATCACCTAAATTTCAATTGGAAGAGTGGTAATAATAATGCACAAACTTCACAGCCACCATTTCAAGCACACCATAATTTCCAAAACTCTCATGGATATGCACCTCCTTATGATCCACCTCCTAGAAGAAATATTGAGGAAACATTGCATGCATTCATTGAAAAGTAAGAGACAATCAACACTCAAAATGCTCAAACCATGGCAGATCTAAAAGATGCTCTTGCAAAATTCACATCTACTCTCAGTTTTCAAGAGAAAGGTAAGTTTCCATCTCAACCACAGCAAAATCCCAAGGAGCTATACAATGCAAATGCAAGTAGTTCCAGAAGCCATCACATGGATCAAGTCAAATTAGTCATCACTCTTCGCAGTGGTAAGGTTATTGAAAAACCCATTATTGAACCTTATAAGAAAGATGATGAGTTAATATTCGAGGGTAATGAAGGGATTGAAGCTGAACATTGCAAAGAAAAGACTGATTCCCCGCCAGCACTTCCATTTCCTCATGTCATGACCAAACAAAGAAAAGTTAATCACAACTCTGAAATCTTTGAAACTTTCAAATAGGTAAGGATCAATATACCTTTGTTAGATGCTATTAAATAGGTACCTTCTTATGCTAAATTTTTAAAAGATCTGTGCATTGTGAAGAGAAAACTGAATGTGAAAAAGAAAGCCTTTTTAGCCAAACAATTAAGTGTCATTCTTCATAACAATACTACTTTGACATATAAAGACCCTGGTTGTCCTACAATTTCTTGCTTTATTGGAGAACATAAAATTAAGAGAGATTTACTTGATATTGGAGCTAGTGTGAATTTACTTCCATATTTAGTCTTTCAGAGTCTCAATCTAGGTGAGTTAAAACCAACTTCTGTAACTCTTTTACTTGTCGATAGATCTGTAAAAGTGCCTAGAGAAATAGTTAAAGATGTGTTAGTACAAGTTGATAAATTCATTTATCCTGTGGATTTTATTGTCTTGGATAGACAACATGTTGAAGCATGTAATTCAATTCCTGTTTTTTTAGGACATTCATTTTTTGCAACTTTTAATGCATTGATTAATTGTAGGAATGGACTGATGAAGTTATCATTTGGAAACATGACATTAGAGATGAATATTTTCAACATTTGCAAGCAACCTAGAGATAATAATGATTTACAGGAAGTGGACTTTATTGAAAAATTAGTTTATCATCAATTTCAAACTACTTCCAGTGAAATTGAGTTTAATGATTTGAAGATTTGCAAATTGTTTATTTTCAAGAAGAATCAAAGGCAAGTAATTAGAGTCCACAAATTGAAGAATTGCCACCACGATCAATTGAGTCTATACCTTCAAGTGTTCAACCACCAAAACCTGATTTGAAGCAGTTACCATTCAATCTGAAATACTAATTTTTTGGAGAAAATGAAACTTTTTCGGTAATAATTTCTTCTAAACTTAATGCACATCAAAAAGGTAAGTTATTAAAAACTCTAAAAATGTACAAAAATGCATTATGATGGACCATTTTGATTTGCACACACAGGACTTATTTAGAGGAAAATGCTAAACCCTCTAGAGAAATGCAACAAAGGCTTAATCCTAATATGAAAGAAGTAGTGAGGAGTGGAATTATTGAGCTTCTAGATAATGGAATCATTTATCCTATTTCGGACAGCAAATGGGTAAGTCCTACCCAAGTTGTACCCAAGAAGTCTAGAGTCACTGTGATAACAAATGAGAAAAATGAGTTAATTCCAACTAGGACTATTACTGGTTGGCACATGTGCATTGACTACAGGAAACTTAATTCAATGACTAGAAAAGATCATTTCCCTTTACCTTTCATGGATCAAATACTAGAAAGAGTTGCAGGTCATGAATTTTATTGTTTCCTAGATGGTTATTCAAGTTATAATCAAATTGAAATTGCATTAAAAGATCAAAAGAAGACTACTTTTACATGTCCATTTGGTACTTTTGCATATCGAAGGATGCCTTTTGGATTATGTAATGCATCAGCCATATTTCAAAGATGCATGTTTAGCATATTCAGTGATATGGTTGAACATTTTCTTGAAATTTTTATGGATGATTTCTCTGTTTTTGGTGATTCATTTGATGATTGTTTAACTAACTTAGAAAAGGTTTTGAGCAGGTGTGAAGAGAAGAATCTTGTGCTGAATTGGGAAAAATGTCATTTTCTGGTAACAAATGGCATTGTACTTGGTCACGTTGTTTCATCGAAAGGAATTGAGGTTGACAAGTCTAAAATCAAGTTAATTACCAACTTGCCAATACCAAAATCTGTTAATGTTAGATCATTCTTAGGACATGCTGGTTTTTATAGAAGGTTCATCAAAGATTTTAATGCCATATCTAAGCCATTGTCTAACCTTCTAAGGAAAATGTTTTTGAATGGACTGAATAATGTGAAAAAACCTTTGTTAAACTTAAAAACTTGCTTACTTTTGCTCCTGTCATTCAACCTCCTGATTGGTCATTACCTTTTGAAATAATGTGTAATGCTAGTGATTATGTCGTGGGTGCTATTTTAGGACAAAGAAAAGATAAGAAACCTTATGTGATTTACTATGCAAGTAAAACTTTAAATAGTGCTCAAATGAATTACACCACCACTGAAAAAGAATTACTTGCAGTAGTATTTGTGTGTGAAAAATTCAGGTCTTATCTTGTTGGCTCACCTGTTGTTGTTTTTAGTGATCATGCAGCTTTGAAATATATTCTTTCAAAAAAGGATTCTTAGGTTAGACTAGTACGATAGATTTTGTTACTTCAAGAATTTGATATCACAATCAAAGACAAAAAAAGGCACCGAAAATGTTGTCGCAGATCATTTGTCAAGATTGACAACAGATTTGAGATCTAACATCACACCAATCGATGACTACTTTCCTGATGAGTCCTTATTTTCTATCTCTACAATACCTTGGTTTGCTAATATTGTTAATTTTCTTGTTTCAGGACATTTGCCAGCTCATTGGAGTACCCTAGATAAAAGAAAGTTCTTAAACAAAGTGAAGAACTTTTATTGGGATGACCCTTATTTATTCAAATATTGTCCTGATCAAATATTTAAAAGATGCATTCCTGACAATGAGGTAAGTAGTGTCATTAAATTTTGTCATTCTGAAGCATATGGGGGTCATTTCTCATCAAGAAAAACAACTGCAAAAATCTTACAAAGTGGATTTTACTGGCCCACCATGTTCAAGGACTCACATGCATTCTGTAAGACTTTTGAAAATTGTCAAAAGTTGGGATCTATGATGCCTTTAAATCCTATTCTTATCCTTGAGATCTTTGATTGTTGGGGTATAGATTTTATTGATCCATTTCCTCCATCATTGGTTTCTTTCTTTTTTTTGGTCAAATGTAAGAAATATATTGATCAAAAAGAGCAAGGCGAGCTTGCATTACAAGCTGGAAACCAGCAGTGAACAGAGTATGTACATAAGCAAGAAGCTGAGAAAACCAGCTAAAAACCAGAAAAGGGAACAGGCTCCCTTGAACAAAAATACACAGCCGATTAGCAGTTTATAACCTCCCAAATCAAGCAATTAAGCAAGCCGATCAGACCTGGACAGCTAACAAGAGAGGCGCTCATACCCAGCCAATAGCATGCGGGACATGAAGGAAACCGCCTATCGAAATGAAGAACCCAACCACCGGCAGGGATGAGAAAAGCTCCATCATTGGTTTCTTGTACATATTAGTCGTAGTAGATTATGTTTCAAAATGGATAGAGGCAATTTCAAGTTGAAACAATGATCACAAAATAGTGATAAAGTTTTTAAGAGAAAATATTTTAAGTTGATTTGGAATCCCTCGAGCCATGATAAGTGATGGTGGAACACATTTCTACAACAAGTCATTTGAGTCTTTAATGAAGAAATATGGAATCACACACAAAGTTGTCACCCCTTATCACCCTCAAACAAGTGGACAAGTAGAACTTGCTAACAGGGAGATCAAACAAATCTTGGAGAAAACAGTAAACCCTAATAAGAAAGACTAGTCTTTAAGACTTAATGATGCACTTTGAGCTTATCGAACTGCTTATAAAACATCATTAGATATGTCACCTTATAGACTAGTCTATGAAAAACCTTGTCACTTGCTTGTGGAACTTGAACATAAAGCTTATTGGGTTATTAAAGCTTTCAATTCAAATCTTAATGATGCTAGTCAAATGTGGAAATTACAAATAAATAAGCTTGAGGAAATAAAAAATGATGCATATGAAAATTCAAGAATTCATAAAACAAGAATCAAAGAGTTTCATGACAAGAAAATACTAAGAAAAACATTCAATGTTGGTCAAAAAGTCTTGCTTTATAATTCTCAACTCCATGTATTTCCTAGAAAGCTAAGATCAAGATGGAGCAATCCTTTTATTGTGAAACATGTGTATCCATATGGGGCCTGTGATATTGAGAATCCAAAGAATGGTAATGTTTTCAAGGTAAATGGACATCGTTTGAAAGTTTACTTTGATAATTTTTCAGTTGAAAATGACTCAATTGAATTGGGTGATCCTGTATATAAAGATTGATTCTTTTTCTCAAATTGTTTTTGTGTGACTTTTGTTTTGCTAGTTTCTCTCACCCCGATCAAATGGCGGATAACAGTACTCCATGACTTTTAAGTTGGTTCTTTCATTTTCCCATGATAACTGATATCTATGTATATATTTGTTCAATTCCTTGTTCCTTCTCTTTTCTTTGCATCTCTTTTCCACTTCTCATCTAAAAAAAAATGCACACCACTATTGAAAATTTAAAAAAGTATTTTCTCGCTTTGCATCAAAATGAAGTTGCAAAAATTTACCGTGCAAGGTGAAAGATTGAGATTGTTAATGAACCATGGAATTCCTGAAGATATTCGCTGGTTAATTGAAGCAAAGGTCCAATTATCATATGAGTCCAATTCTTTCATTTCATACATGTCTGTAACAGGTAAAAGCACTTTTGCAAAGAAACATCGTGCAAAACGACTGAAAGTTTGTCACAGATGTGCCAGATGGACTTGTAATGCAAAATATCATTCTTTAGGAATGGTATCTGTAAACTGTGAAGATAAAATACAGTTTATTAAGGATGGCCTAAGTAAGGAGTCTTTAGATAATCTTCTATTGACTCTTGAGACACACCCTAGTGGAGATGTGCATCGTGCAATTCATGATTTATGGTCACAATTCCATAAAGAACATGCTCGATATAGTCTTGGGAATCTAACTAAAAAAGATCATGTTTGCTAGTTTTTAAGAAAATTGGATGGGAAGCCTATCCCTGACCCATAGAGGGCGTTTAAGTTGTTCTTGGACGTAAAACCAAGGGAAGATATGAGCCACAGCCACAACCACAACTACTTGTACATACAAATTTTTTTAACTTGTACATACACATGCTTTCATTAAAAAAAAAAATAAGAGAGAGAGAGAGAGAGAGAGAGAGAGAGAGACTCCAGCTGGCCTTCATATAGGTGGTATGATTGCATTTTCAATTTTTCATCTATAAAATCTTCTCTTCCTTCCCTTCATTTCTAGTTAACCCACACATTCAATAGCTATTAAAGTGTATAGAAATAACAGGTTCCTTAAGTCATCAAATAAAAAATATTTGTGTTTTCGGTGGATCCAGTCCTGGGAAAGAAAATGAGTTTTTAGAATCAACAAATCATCTTGGTCAGATATTAGCTGAGCGAAAGATTCATTTAGTGTATGGAGGAGGCAACCTTGGGTTAATGGGGAGTGTGTCAACAGCTGCATTCTTAGAAGGTGTTCAAGTTTTGGGTATCGTTCCAAAAGCTTTAGCTAAAGGGGACATCATTGGAAACACAGTTGAAGAGGAATTACAGGTCTCCACAATGTCTGATCGATTGAATACAATGTTTAATCATGTTGATGCCTTCATTACCTTACCAAGTGGTCTGGGCACATTGGAAGAGATCTTTCATATTTCCTCTTGGGCCTAACTTCACATTCACCATAAACCTATAGGTTTGTTAAATTTTAATGGTTTTTATGATACATTGTTATCTTTCCTTGATCAAGCTGTGGAACATGAATTTCTAACATCTTCTGCACGACGAATCATAATCTCTGCTGCTACTGCTGAACAATTAATTGACCAACTACAATCTTTCATCCATGTAATTAATCCCTCCATGAGTCATATAAATTGGTCACATATGGAAAGCCGTAAAAAGCTTAGATTGGATTTGAGCCTTTGTTTGTGAAACCTTGTGTCTTTTTGTTTTATTATTTTTTTTGTTATTTCATATACTTGTTTAAGTATGTTTCAGGTTTATCAGTGTTCGTTGTTTCAGGTAATGTCTTTTATACTTTGTCTTTCTACCTTAGGACATTGAGGACAATGTCTCGTTTTGGTTGGGAGGAAAGGGTAGTAGTTGATACTTAAAAAAAAAATTCACTAATTGTGTTTTCTATTTGCAAAACCGTTGTTACTAAGATGGCAGAGTCAAGGAGTTCTTTTGTTAAAGTAACTCTTGAGACGCATCTTAGTAAACATTGTTAAAGGTCTATCAGAATACTTTTTGAAATATTCAGGTTTACAAACTCTCTTATTTTTATTAATTGCTACTGCTCATATACTTATATAAGTATTCTTAAACCTTCATTTTCACACACACTTTAACATATGATTGTGGGTTGCAGATTGGATTATTACAATATTTATGTTCTTTTGTTAAACGTAACAACTAAAGAAAAGGGATATTATATATTTACAAAAAAAAAAACAATGATAATAAATGTAAATAAATAAATAAATAAAAATGTAAATAAGTTTGGTTTCATAGCCTTCCTAACCTAAGCAATTAAGCCCGAAAGGGTGTTTGAACACCTAATACCCTAAAGTCAACTAACTTGGGAGCTATTGGCCCAACGCTTGTTACATGGGTTGATGAGAAAAGCTTAAGGGAATCAAACATTGCATTATCTACGCTTATTACATGGACTACACCAACATCTATTTTCTAAGCTTCACCCTTCTTTATCTTTAAAATTTTAGTAGTTGAATTCATCAATCAATCTTTTAATTTATGTGATAGGTCTGCATTTAAGATGAACATTTACCATATATTAAGGCATTTTATAGTATCAGACTTGTTATTATAAAACATGATTTAGTTAAGGAGTTATTGATACTTCAAGTGCAAAATGATGATATAAAACCTTGATAAACATGCACTTTTAAGTACTAATCACGCCCCCCAACCAGCTTATTACTAGTCCCTAGTAATCAAAGCGTTAAAATAGAAAAACAATTTGCAAGTTCCATAAAGCAAGGCATTTATCATTCAACTTCCATTAATCTATCCAGATAAACAAACTCTCATTAAATTTATATTCGTGCTTCATACTTCTTAAACTAGATATTAATAAACCTTCTTTTTATGTGCTCAATGTATGAAAACATAGATGATGGGGCTTTTGTTGGAAGAAAACAATATTATGTTCGAATGTTTAAGGTTAACTTCCTTAGGTTGGGATTATTATTATTTTTTCTTTTTCTTTTTTTTTCTTTTTTCTTCTTCTTTTTTTTTTCTTTTTTTTTATTTATATACACATACAACTTAAACAAAATGTATCTTTAACCCATGTAACGAGTTTTAGGCTAATGACTCCTAGACTAGTTGGTCTTAGGGCATTAGGTGTTGAGACACCCCTACGAGCTTAGCAACTCGGGTTGCAGATACTAATACGTAGATAATGCAATATTTGATTCCCTTAAGCTTTTCTCCTTAACCCATGTAACAAGCTTTGGGCCAATAGCTCCCAAGTCAGTTGACTTTAGGGTATTAGGTGTTAAAACACCCCTTCAGGCTTAATTGCTTAGGTTAGGTAGGTTACGAACCAAACTTATCTATGTTTTTATTATCATCAATATTATCAAATTTTTTTTTTTTTGCAAATTATATACTATCCCTTTCCCTTAGTTGTTACCTTCAACAAAAGAACATAAATAATGTAATAATCCAATGTGCAACCCATAATCATATGTTAAAGTGTGTGTGTGAAAATAAAGGTTTAAGAATACTTGTTAAATGAGTATATGAGCAGAATCAAGTGATAACAATGCAAGAGTTTGTAAACCTGAATATTTCAAGAAGTATTATGATAAACCTTGGTAATGATACTTACTAAGATGCGTCTCCAGAGTCAATAAAATTTTCTCCTTACTCTGCCATCCTAATAAGGATACTTACTAAGATGCGTCTCAAGAGTTAATAAAACTGACTCCTTACTCTGCCATCCTAATAACAATTTTGTCAAATGGTTTTAATAATAGCAAAAACAGTTAGTAAGTTAGTTTTTTTTTTTAACTACTACCCTCTCCCCCAACCAAAACGAGACATTGTCCTTAATGTCCTAAGGTAGAAAGATAGAGTATAGAAGACATCACTTGAAATAGCGAACAATGACAAACCTGAAACACACTTAAACAAATATAAGAAGTAACAAAACAAAATAATATGCTATTAATAAAACCAAAAGACACAAGGTTTCACAAATGAAGGCTCAAATCTAATCTAAGCTTTTTATGGCTTTCCTTAGTTGACCAATTTAGGCAACTCATGCAAGGATCAATGACAGGGATGAAAGATTGTAGTTGGTCAATCAATTGTTCAGTAGTAGCAACAGAGATTATGATTAGTCGTGCCAAAGATGTTAGAAATTCCTGTTCCACAGCTTGATGAAGAAAAGACAACAAATTATCATATAAACCATTAACATTTAACAAACTTGTAGGTTTATGGTGAATGTGTAGTTGGGCCCAAGAACAAATATGAAAGATCTCTTCCAATGTGCCCAGACTACCTGGTAACGCAATGAAGGCATCAGCATGGCTAAACATGGCGTTAAGTCGATCAGACATTGTGGGGACCTGTAGTTCCTCTCCAATTGTTTTTCCAATGATGTCCCATTTGCTAAAGCTTTGGGAACAACCCCCAAAACTTGACTGCCTCCTAAAAATGCAGCCATTGACACACCTCCCATTAACCCAAAGCTGCCTCCCCCATACACTAAATGAATCTTTCTTTTAGCTAGTACCCGACCAAGATGATTTGCTGATTCTAAAAACTCTTTTTCTTTCCCAAGACTAGATCCACCGAAAACACAAATATTTCTTATGTGATGACTTGAGGAACCTGCCATTTCTACACACTTCTATATTTGATGAATGTATGGGTTGAGTAGAAATGAAGGGAAGGAAGAGAAGAATTTATAGATAAGAAATTAAAAATGCAATCATACCACCTATGTAGGCCAGCTGTTGTCTCACACTCTCTCTCTTTATTTATTTATTTTGACAAAGCATGTATGTACAGGTAGTTGTGATTGTGGCTCACATCTTCCCTTGGTTTTACGTCCAAGAACGGCTTAAACGCCCTCTATGGGTCGAGGATAGGCTTCCCATCCAGTTTTCTTATAAACTGGCAAACACGGTCTTTTTTAGTTAGATTCCCAAGACTAAGTCGAGCATGTTCTTTATGGAATTGTGGCCATAAATCATGAATTGCATGATGCACATCTCCACTAGGATGCGTCTCAAAGGACAATAAAAGATTATCTAAAGACCCCTTACTCAAGTCATCCTTAATGAATTGTATTTTATCTTCACAGTTTACACATACCTGATAATCGGACCTTTGCTTCAATTAGCCAGCGAATATCTTCAGGAATTCCATGATTCATTAACAACCTCAATCTTGCACACCTAGCACGATAAATTTTTGTAATCGCATTTGGAAGCAAAGTTGGAAAATACTTTTTCAACTTTTCAAGAGTGGTGTCCATTTTCAAATAAGAATTGGGGAAAAGATTCAAAGAAGGGAGAAAGAGCAGAGAATTGTATAAATATATACAGATATCAGTTATTTGGGAAACTGAAAGAACCGACTTAAGTCACGGAGTACCGTTATCCGCCATTTGACTAGGGTGAGAGAGAGACTAGCAAAACAATAGATATAACAAAACAAAACACAAAACAAAGTGAGAAAAAGAATTAATCTTTATATACAGGATCACTCACTTCAATAGAGTCATTTTCAACCGAAAAATTGTCAAAATAAACTTTCAAATGATGCCCATTTACCTTGAAAACATTGTCATTCTTTGGATTCTCAATATCACAGGCCCCATATGGATACACATGTTTCACAATAAAAGGACCGCTCCATCTTGATCTTAGTTTTCCAGGAAATAAATGGAGTCGAGAATTATAAAGCAAGACTTTTTGACCAACATTGAATGTTTTTCTCAGTATTTTCTTGTCATGAAACTCTTTGATTCTTGCTTTATGAATTCTTGAATTGTCATATGCATCATTTCTTATTTCCTCAAGCTCATTTATTTGCAATTTTCACAACTGACTAGCATCATCAAGGTTTGAATTGAAAGCTTTAATAGCCCAATAAGCTTTATGTTCAATTTCCACAGGCAAGTGACAAGGTTTTCCGCATAGACTCGTCTATAAGGTGACATACCTAAATGATGTTTTTAAGCAGTTCGATAAGCCCAAAGTGCATCATTAAGTCTTAAAGACCAGTCTTTCCTATTAGGGTTCACTGTTTTCTCCAAGATTTGTTTGATCTCCCTATTAGCAAGCTCTACTTGTCCACTTGTCTGAGGGTGATAAGGGGTGGCAACTTTATGTGTGATTCCATATTTCTTCATTAAAGAATCAAATGACTTGTTGCAGAAATGTGTTCCACCATCACTTATCATGGCTCGAGGGATTCCAAATCGACTCAAAATATTGTCCATGTCTTTCAAAACTTTATCAACTGTTTGTGATCATTGTTTTTGACTTGTAATTGCCTCTATCCATTTTAAAACATAATCTACTATGACTAATATGTACACGAAACCAAATGATGGAGGAAATGGACCCATGAAATCTATACCCTAACAGTCAAAGATCTCAATGACAAGAGATATGATTTTAAAGGCATCATGTGACGTTTTTAAAATAGATCCCAACTTTTGATAATTTTCACAAGTCTTGCAGAATGCATGTGAGCCCTTGAACATGGTGGGCTAGTAAAATCCACTTTGTAAGATTTTTACAGTTGTCTTTTTTGACGAGAAATGACCTCCACATGCTTCAGAATGATAAAATTTAATGACACTACTTACCTCATTGTCAAGAATGCATCTTTGAAATATTTGATTAGGACAATATTTGAATAAATACGGGTCATCCCAATAAAAGTTCTTCACTTCGTTCAAGAACTTTCATTTATCTTGGGTACTCCAATGAGCTGGCAGTTGTCCTAGTCCTAAAACAAGAAAATTAACAATATTTAGCAAAACCAAGGCATCATAGAAATGGAAAGTAAAGATTCATCAGGAAAGTAGTCATCGATTGGTGTGATGTCAGATTTCAAATTTGTTGTCAATCTTGACAAATGATCTACGACAACATTTTCGGTGCCTTTTTTGTCTTTGATTGTGATATCAAATTCTTGAAGTAACAAAATCCACTGCACCAATCTAGCCTTAGAATCTTTCTTAGAAAGAAGATAATTCAATGCTGCATGATCACTAAAAACAACAACAGGTGAGCCAATAAGATAAGACCTGAATTTATCTCATGCAAATACTATTGCAAGTAATTGTTTTTCAATGGTGGTGTAATTCATTTGAGCACTATTTAAAGTTTTATTTGCATAGAAAATCACATAAGGTTTCTTATCTTTTCTTTGTCCCAGACAGCACCCACGGCATAATCACTAGCGTCACACATTATTTCAAAAGGTAATGACCAATCAGAAGGTTGAATGATAGGAGTAGAAGTAAGCAAGTTTTTAAGTTTAACAAAGGTTTCTTCACAATGTTCAGTCCATTCAAAAATATTATTCTTTGTTAGAAGGTTACTCAAAGGCTTGGATATTACACTAAAATCTTTGATGAACCTTCTGTAAATACCAGCATGTCCTAAGAATGATCTAACATCTTTAACAGATTTTGGTGTTGGTAAGTTGGCAATTAACTCTATTTTAGATTTATCAACCTCAATTCCTTTCGATGAAACAATGTGACCAAGTACAATGCCATTTGTTACCATAAAGTGACATTTTTTTCCAATTCAGTACAAGATTCTTCTCTTCACACCTGCTCAAAACCTTTTCTAAGTTAGTCAAACAATTATCAAATGAATCACCAAAAATAGAAAAATCATCCATAAAAATCTCAAGAAAACATTCAACCATATCACTGAATATACTAAGCATGCATCTTTGAAACATGGCTGGTGCATTACATAATCCAAAAGGCATCCTTCGATATGTAAAAGTACCAAATGGACATGTGAAAGTAGTCTTCTCTTGATCTTCCAATGCAATTTCAATTTGATTGTAACCTGAATAGTCATCTAGGAAACAATAAAATTCATAACCTGCAACTCTTTCTAGGATTTAATCCATGAAAGGTAAAGGGAAATGATCTTTTCTAGTCATTGAATTAAGTTTCCTATAGTCAATGCACATGCACCAACTAGTAACAGTCCTAGTTGGAATTAACTCATTTCTCTCATTTGTTATCACAGTGACTCTAGACTTTTTTGGTACAACTTGGGTAGGACTTACCCATTTCCTGTCAGAAATAGGATAAATGATTCCATTATCTAGAAGCTTAATGACTTCATTTTTCACTACTTCTTTCATATTAGGATTCAACCTTCGTTGCATTTCTCTAGAAGGTTTAGCACTTTGCTCCAAATAAATCCTGTGTGTGCAAATCAAAGGGCTAATTCCTTTTATGTCAGTTATGGTCCATCCTAATGCATTTTTATGCATTTTCAGAGTCTATAATAACTTATCTTCTTGATGTGCATTAAGTTTGGAAGAGATTATTACCAGAAAAGTTTCATTTTCTCCCAAAAATAAGTATTTGAGATTAAATGGTAACGGCTTCAATTTAGGTTTTGGTGGTTGAACACTTGAAGGTATGGACTTAATTGATCGTGGTGGAAATTCTTCAATTTGTGGTCTCCAATTACATGCCTTTGATTCTTCCTAAAAGTAGACCATTTGTAAATCATCAGATTCATCAATCTCAATTTCATTGGAAGTGGTTTGAAATTGATCATGAACTAATTTTTCAATAAAGTCTACTTCCTGTAAATCATTATCATCTCCAGGTTGCTTGTAAATGTTGAAAATATTCATCTCCAATGTCATGTTTCCAAATGATAGCTTCATCAGTTCATTCCTACAATTAATCAATGCATTAGAAGTGGCAAGAAATGGACGTCCTAAAATGATAAGAATTGAATTACATGCTTCAACAAGTTGTGTATCCAAGACAACAAAATCTACAATGTAAATGAATTTATCAACTTGTACTAACACATCCTCAACTATTCCTCTAGGCACTTTTACAGATCTATCAGCAAGTAAAAGAGTTACAGAGGTTGGTTTTAACTCACCTAGATTGAGACTTTGAAAGACTGAATATGGAAGTAAATTCACACTAGCTCCAAGATCAAGTAAAGCTCTTTCAATTTTATGTTCTCCAATAAAGCAAGAAATTGTAGGACAACCAGGGTCTTTATATTTCAAAGCATTATTATTCTGAAGAATGGCATTTACTTGTTCGGCTAAAAAGGCTTTCTTTTTCTCATTCAGTTTTCTCTTCACAATGCACAGATCTTTCAAAAATTTAGCATAGGAAGGAACCTATTTAATAGTGTTGCGATGTCGTGGACGCACAAATTAATTACCCTAGCTTCAAAAACAACACACAAGATAATATAGAGTAAGCAAGGGGTTGATCCCACGAGGAAGGTTCAAGTCATATTTTTATGCTAGATGATATGAAATTTGGGGGGGGAGTTTGGACGTTATCTAGGCTAAAGCAAAAGAAAACAGAAAACTATCAAATGAAATTTAATAAAATTAAAAAATTATCAAGAGAACAAACCTTGGTCGCAATCACACATCCACCTATAGAAATCAGAACTAATCCTTGAAACAAAACTCCAGCTTATATTCTGAATTTTTTATCTTTTCTTAATGTTGGTTAATTAACGGATCCGTCATATAACTAACCCTAACCAATAAACAATCACAGTGTCCGCACTAATGATTTAACCCAATGGTAGCCTTAAGATCTAGATAAATTCATTAATCTTAACAACCAAGTTGTTTGCTTGTGTTGCTTTGATCGAATATTCTCCCTAAGTTTAATAACGTAGTTCCGCTACAATTATCAAGCTTAGTTGCTTCACAAGTTTATATACCACAACTCCGATTTTGATATCAAACTAAGCAATAGATTGTTCACAATAATAACTTAGAGTCCGCTCTAGCAAATTAAGATAAACAATCATTGCAAATATGCATAGAAAAACAAACATACTCAATGTTGAAATATGCACAGTACCCCCACACTTAAAATACAACATTGTCCTCAATGTTGAAATAAAAGAAAAGATCTATAGGAGAATGACAAAAGTAAAATGCGAAAAATAAAAGATAAGGGAAAAAGAAAGCAAATCTTTTTTTTTTGTGCTGGGTTGCCTCCCAGTAAGCGCTTTTGTTTGAAGTCATTGGCTTGACATGTTGCATGCTCATTCTTCATAGATTGGCTTAGCTAACCCCACAAAAGTGGTGAGTTCTACCGTCCAACCTTCATAGAAAGGTTTCAAGTGATGCCCATTGACCTTGAGTACTTTGTTGGTTTCTAAACTTGTAATTTCAACTGCACCATAAGGAAAAACATTAGAAACAACAAATGGTCCAATCCAACGAGAGCGCAACTTTCCAAGAAAAAGTTTCAAACGCGAATGATAAAGAAGGACTTTGTCTCCAACATTAAACTCTTTTCTTGTAATCACTCGGCCATGGAGACTCTTAGTTTTTTCTTTGTAAATCCTTGCATTCTCATAAGCATCATTTTGTATTTCTTCCAACGTAATTCCAATCTTTTTAGGCACCAAAAGGATAGGCGCCACCCATTCATTGTCCGTGATGGGGTAAATGACTCCTCCATCATGGAGGACAATTTGCAAAGCTTGCAAAGCCAATGCTGAGTCATACACGTTTTGGGGAACACATATATGCCTCTCCATCTCTTCTATCTTAGTAAAATCATAGCCATAGCTCAAAGTTATGCTTAATCCATCCTCACTATTAAAATCACAAACTAGCTGCACACACTTATCAACTTGGTCATAACATGTGATAGAATAAACATTGCTATAAGGATATGTCATTGCATCATGAAAATTAAATTCAATTTTTTTATCTCCTACCTCCACAGACAAAGTATCCTTACCAGAATCAATCTTTGTATTGGTAGTTTTCAAGAATGGTCTCCCAAATAATATAGGAGTGTTGTTTGATGAATCACAAGTGTCATAACCCAATTCTGGGTTATTCCCCAAAAATAACTTCTTTTTCAAAATAAAAATTAAAAAATAAAATAAAGGCTGGCAATATGGAGAAAGTAGGCCAAGGAATTAAGCTGCAATTTTTTGTACCCCATTATGTCCAAAAAAGGAGAAAAGAATGCAAATTCAAGGTCAAATTAAATGATTATTGGACGAATTTGCATAAACATTAAGTCCAAGAACATAATTAAATTTTAATAGGTCAATTTGATTTAATCATGGGCCAAATTGAATTTTTATTATGTTTGAGAATTAATTTTGATTCAATTAAAGGATTTAATTAAGTGCAAGGACTTAATTATACTTTAAATGGGTTAAATTAATTTTATTTGGGGCTTAATTAGTGAAAAATTAAGTCCAAGAACATAATTAAATTTTTAATAGGTCAATTTGATTTAATCATGGGCCAAATTAAATTTTAATTATATTTAAAAATTAATTTAGGTCCAATTAAAGGATTTAATTAAGGGTAAGGACTTAATTATTACTTTAAATGGGTCAAATTAATTTTATTTGGGGCTGAATTGGTGAAAAATTAAGTTTGGGAGCTTAATTTGGGCTTAATTGAGAAGATTAAAATTTTAAAAGACCAAATTTAATTTTTAACAAGTTAATTGATTGAAATTGCGGGCCCAATTGCAAGAAAATTGAAGTTTTGGGGTCAATTAGGGGTTAAATTGACAAAATTCGCATCCAGGGACCAATCTGCAAGAGGCGCCACACTTTAGGGGCTTAATTGACAAAAACTGGGGGCTAAATTGAAGAAATTGAAAGTTTAATGGTCAATTAGGGGTTAAATTGACAAATTCCAAGAACAAGGACCATATTGTAAAAGGCGCGAAACTTCAGGGTTTCAATTGAAGTTCAACAGGGGCTTAATTGCATTAAATCAAAAGTTTAGGGTCAATTAGGGGTTCAATTGAAAGAAATTGAAAGACAGAGGACTAAATTGAAATTCAGTAAAAATCCCTAATCTAGTCCAAAACGGCGTCGTTTTGCATTTAAAAAAAAAAAAAAAAAAGGGACCAGACGACACGTCGTCTGGTCACTATTCATTGTCTTCTTTTTTTACCCAGACAAAACTGGTTCGGTAGCCTACTTTGCAGGTGCATTTAATGCATCAAACGTCCACCAAATTTAACCAAACTTGCACGAAAATGATCCTCTATAGTCACTTTACATCCCCATGTAAATCTTTCAGTCTGAATGACAGCATATCGGCACCGACGCTGGCCTAAACATGCCCACTCAGGCAGCTTTTTCTGCAGAATTGACAACTCAGGATGCCTACTTTGGGCCAACGGTTGGGATCCTTCCCAACTGAATCAATGGATGGAATTTTACCCCGGTGTAGACTAGATTACCCTCTTCCACCGCCTATAAATAGAGGCTCCGTTGATGGCCTGGGGAGGAGAAATTCGGGTCCAAATATCGCAAAAAACCAGCCTCCCCCTGTTTCCATTTTTTTTTATTTCCTCGTCAGCCTTTTGCAACTCACTCCACCCCTATCACAGCTGCCTTCTCCGGTGAGATAATCAACAAACCTAGCCTATACATCACCATGAACACCAGCTCCACCATAGGAAGCCAACCGGCCACCAAGCAGCCACCGTGACCCTCTCTTTCTTCTCTGTCCAGCGTGTCTCTCTCCTCTGCAAACTTCATCTTCCTGCACAGTAGTAACTCCGGCGGCCAAGCTCTCCATCAATGTCACCCCAGCCTCCCGTCATCAATCTAGACAGCGGCTACTCCTCCTCTGCCAGGTTACCCTCCATTTTTCTCTGCAATGACCACAACTGTTTAGTTGCATGCAGAACGTGAACAGTAAGTTCACGTTCTGCAAAAATGTTAAACATTTGGGATGGGCCGGGCTGGTTCGAAAGAGGAAAATAAAAGTTTTGATGGGCCGAGATCAGCCCGACCATTTTGGCCTAGTCTCGGCCCATCCAACCTCATGGGCTGAGTCCGGCCCAGCCCACATTTAATATTATATATTATTATTATATTATAATATTATTTTAAATAAAAAAATCCAAAAAAAATTCAAAAATCATTTTAAAAATTTATGATTTTCTAAAATATTTTTCTATCCATTTTGCATAATATTGGGTTGTATATTTACACTGTAAAATACAAATCCAGTATTAAAATACCCGGTTTCCTCCGAAATGTTTCAAAAAAAAAATCAAAATATAAAAATATATATATATTTAATTGCATACAGCCAAATCCTAAAAATTTTCCAAGCATATTTTCATTAAAAAAAAAAAATTTGCATCTTTTTCATATTTTGAAAAAAAAAAGGGATATCATAACCAGTTTATGATCATCCATTAGGATTTGGCCAAAATATTAAAAATCTTCTTCCAATCTTTTTTATTAGGATCCAGATGTATACTTTAATATTTGTGTGGTGTAAAATTACACGATAAAGTACACCCTCAGGTATTAAAGATACAAGGCGTAAATAAATACAATGCTAAAATTCAAACTTTATAACGGTTAAGATTTAACCCAATAAGGTAGAGACTCTCTCATGAAGAAATATCTACCTTGAGCCTTAGAAAGACCAATAAAAAGCAATCAAACAACAGTGCAGCTTACCTTAGGTAGGGTGCACTGGGGGTGATGCGTCTTCCCCTTGCACAACCAGTTCCTTACTCAGACTCTCGCAGACCATAGGTTACTAGTGACCATAATACTAGGTGGCAACTCCTCACATTAATCATAATTTTGTGATTAAATCCAAAACCCTTTCCAACACACAACACACCTCACACAAGAGGCACGACAAAGAGCCTCCACCGTCGCCAGACGACATCGCGGCCCCCCCGCGACAACAAGAATCATGTTCCATATCAAGAATATAAAAGTCACATGGAATGACCAAACTATCAATCTTGACTAGGACATCTTCTATCACACCAAGTGGGTAAACAAAACTACGATCTACAAGTTGTATTACAATGCTAGTTTTATTCAAAGGCTCAAGACTAAGAGAATCATAAACATGTTTAGGCATAACACTAATGGATGCACCTAAATCGCACAAGGCCCTTTTGAAACTAGCATTACCAATAACACATGGGATAGTAAACGCACCTGGGTCTTTTAGCTTCAAAGGCATATTCTTTTGAACAACAGCAGATACAACTTCACCCATACTTACCATTTCATGACCTTTCAGTTTGAAAGCTCTCTTAGTAATACACAACTCCTTCAAAAATTTAGCATACTTAGGAATTTGTTTGACAGCATCAAGTAAAGGAATGTTGAGTTCTACTTTCTTAAAGACCTCTAAAATCTCTTTTTCTTTGTCATCTTTCTTTCACTTAGAAGAACTCACAGGAAAGGGTGGAATTGTTTTAAAACTGGAAGTCATTGATTAAGGAGTTACCTTTGGAGTGTTGGTCTTTGTTTCAATTTGTGGAGAAGGAGGATTTTCCTTCTTTATACTCAATTCAGTTTCTATCTCTTCTTCTTCCTCCATCTCAATTTGTTTCAACCTTTTCTCTTCAGGTTCTTTCCCACTTCGTAGCGTGATCGCACTAATATTCTCTTTTGGATTCAATGCTTAGGAGGGCAATTTTCTATTCATTTGTGCTTCCAATTTCCTCACACTTGAAGCTACTTGCCCCATTTGCTTCTCCAAGTTGTGAATACTTGACCTTGTTTCCTGTTGAAAAGATATGACATTTTGTTGCAAAGTCACAGTGTTAGAAGCCAAAGTTTTCATCATCTCATGAAGATCGTCACTGGATGACGACCCTATAACATTGGAGCTTGTAAATGGAGGGGGTTGTTTTGCTTGATAATTCTGTTGGGATTGAAATCCATAGGGATGGAACGGTCGGCCTTGATTGCTTTGTTGAGGTGGGTTCCCATAGCATAAGTTTGGATGATCTCTCCATCCAGGATTGTACGTGTTGGAAAATGAATCATATTTATGTTGGGGCAGTCCATTAAATGCTCCATCAACTGCATTACCTTGTTCAATGTAATCTTCTTGTATTGTTGGGCACATATCTGAAGCATGTCCTTGTAAAGAACATATGCTACAAGTTTTCACCTGTTGTACATTGTCACAAGCCAAAGAACGCACAAGAGCAATAAGATCATTAACTTTATTCTCAATGTTAGAAATACTTACCTCATTTACTCGTTTGTTTGCGAAGTCTCCACGGGTGCCAAACTGTTTCGAGTTGGCTGCCATGTTTGAGATCAATTGGCGTACAGCCTCTGATGTCTTATCTACCAATGCCCCTCCACTTGCAGCATCAATGATACTATGGTCAGTAGGCATCAATCCTTCATAGAAATATTGAATGAGCAACTAATCAGGTATTTGATAATGAGGGCATTGAATACACAGTTGCTCAAATCTTTCCCAATACTCAGAAAGTGTCTCTCCATGAGATTGTCGAATCCCATATATTTCTTTCCTTATGTTGGCAACTCGAGATGTTGGGAAATACTTTTCAAGGAAGATCTTTTTCATGCCATTCCAAGTTCCAATTGAACCTGAGAGAATGGAGAAAAGCCATGCATGTGCTGCCCCTTTTAAAGAGAAAGGGAAAGCTTTCAACTTAACCTATTCTTTGTCAACTCCATTCGGTTTCATGCCAACACAAACCATATGGAACTCCTTGAGATGAGTATGAGGATCTTCTCCTGCAAGACCATTAAATGTTGGTAGCAAATGTATAAAACCAAATTTGAGCTCAAAGTTTACATTATTGTCGATGTTTATGCACAATGGCTGATTTTCCATGTTAGGAGCAGCAAGCTCCTTGAGTGTTTATTGTCGTGCATTAGCCATGGTGTTGAGGCGAGCTTCCTTTCATAACCTGCGTAAAGTTTTTTTCTATTTCGAGATCTAACTGCACTTGACTTTGATTAGTAAAACGGCTTACTGGCATAAATCATCAAGAAAACTCAAAAGAAACCAACCACACAAGAGATCGAAAACAATGCAAATTGTACGAAAATCCTACGCTAGAAAACTAAAACTACCTCAAAACCCTAGAAAACAACGGAATTTGGCCTCGATAGAGTGGGGCTAGTGGCTCACCACTAGTCCTGTTTAGAACGTCGTTTCACTTCAAGAAACAAAAGGTAGAAACCTAATTCCACAAACAATTCTGTTTTGAACAGTACTGCTGCCACAAGTGAACAGTACCGCCGCAAGCAAAAATTATGTTTCTCTTTTTTTTTTCAGAAATATAAATAACAATCACAGCAACTAAAAATAACAGTACAAGCACAAGAATCAATTAAAATTACTTCCTCGGCAACGGCGCCAAAATTTGTTGCGATGTCGCGGTCGCACAAATTAATTACCCTAGCTTCAAAAACAACACACAAAATAATATAGAGCAAGCAAGGGGTCGATCCCACGAGGAAGGTTCAAGTCAGATTTTTATGCTAGATGATATGAAATTTGAGGGGGGGGTTTGGACGTTATCTAGGCTAAAGCAAAAGAAAACAGAAAACTATCAAACGAAATTTAATAAAATCAGAAAATTATCAAGAGAACAAACCTTGGTCGCAATCACACATCCACCTATAGAAATCAGAATTGATCCTTGAAATGAAACTCTAGCTTATATTCTGAATTTTTTATCTTTTCTTAATGTTGGTTAATTAACGGATCCACCGTATAACTAACCCTAACCAACAAACAATCACAGTGTCCGCACTAATGATTTAATCCAATGGTAGCCTTAAGATCTAGATAAATTCATTAATCTTAACAACCAAGTTGTCTGCTTGTGTTGCTTTGATCGAATGTTCTCCCTAAGTTTAATAACGTAGTTCCGCTACAATTATCAAGCTTAGTTACTTCACAAGTTTATATACCACAACTCCGGTTTTGATATCAAACTTAGCAATAGATTGTTCACAATAATAACTTAGAGTCCGCTCTAGCAAATTAAGATAAACAATCATAGGAAATATGCATAGAAAAACAAACATACTCATTCATAATACAAACTGAAAATAAATGGAAGAATAAATCTCACAGTTCTTGAAATCTGAAGGTTTTCGTGTCCTTGCAACCAAGAAAATGAGTTTAGCCTTGCATGTTTGTTGAACAATGACACGACCAAAAGCTTGATGTCTTCTCCCAAGTGCAGGAGTGTCGAAGTAATAAATAACCCGGCAAGACCGGGGTCGAACCACAGAGAGGTTAATTGTATAAATTATAAATAACAACGCAACAATAACAATAATAGCGATAATAATAACAAAAGTAGTACTAGTAATAGTAATAATAATAATAATACTCAGTACATGGCGTTGTTATACCTGAGAATGATCTAAAAGATCGGGTCACAGGTTTCCAGCCTATATACTGAGTTTATGAATAGATAATAATAATAATAATAATAATAATAATAATAATAATAATAACAACAACAATAATAATAAAGAAGAGAAGGAAGAAATTAATGAGAACTTTGAGTTGAAAGATTAATGTAAGAATTAAACAACGATAAAAATAAATATCAAGGTTAGAGGATCCACTAATGGTACTTCAAAAAAGTATAGTATAAACTCTTATTACTCAATTGGAAACCACACATAAAGGAGGTTCCAATCAGATTATAAATTATTAACATGATTACATTAGTTATCTTATTCGAATAAAGCTAATACTTGTAAATGTTGGCAGGCATTCATGATTATAACTTATGTTAACAACAAATCAAGTTCCTTTCATAGCTCAAGTGTCGGTTATACCATACAGTATGGGCTATGAAAGTGCCAAGTATTTGTTGTACCAAGTGTTATACAACATAAATCTAGATTAACCATTTAACAAGCAAAGTATTAAAAGTGAACAAGATAACAAATATAAAACATGTTATTATCCAACGTTAAAGTCCATGTTAAGTTTATATTATACTTATTCCTACACCATTAGTGTACCCTTTTCACCTTGACATAATTAGCTTAGCTAAACATAATGAAAAAAAGAAACATAAATGAACAAGATAAGAACATAAATGAGAAAGAAGTTAACTAAGTAAAGGAAAGGAAATGAAGTGCATAAACTTGATATTAATGAAAGCAAAACATAAGCAATACAAAGAAAGAAAGCAAGAGCATGATCTTGATCTGGAAACCAAGATGCCTCAATACATGGTAAGTGCCTCCTTTTATAGACCAAAATTTGGAACTATTGATTTGTTGACTAATTGATGAGTGGGTGGCCACATCTTGACTTTGTGACAATCCTTATCTTCTTGTCTGAACAAGACGTCATTGCTAACATCATAATTTGCCCAGAATCCTCACAGCTGTTCTAGGAAATTTTCTCAGCTTTCCAAAAAAAAAAGATGAGGTCATTTGGACTTCTAGAACTCAAGATATGGGCTGAACACTAAATAGTCTCTGGGCTGCAGGACAGCTTCGGACTTCTTCGTTGTTCCTTTAGTTTGGACTTCAAAACGGCCTTTTTAAATCTTGGGCTCCTCATGAAAGTTGTAGGCCTTTGTCTTACCTTTCCATCCATATAAAATGGACCTAAATCTGAGATCTAGAGCTCCAGATATGATCCAATTACCGAGCAATGTTTCGGTTTGGACTGCACCGGCATCTCTTTTCTAAGTTTGGCCATCTCTTTGTCCTTTCACTTTCAATACTTAAACTCATCAATCAATCCTTTTATTTATGTGATAGGCCTGCATTTAAGATGAGCATTTACCATAAATTAAGGTATCTTATAGTATCAAACTTGTTATTATAAAACATGTTTTAGTTAAGGAGTTATTGATACTTCAAGTGCAAAATGATGATATAAAACCTTGATAAACATGCACTTTTAAGTACTAATCAAACAACTAATCAAAAAGATGGAAGAATGCATGGTTTAGGGTTTGTTAGAGTAGGGGGCGTTTTTCCCCTCTTGGGTGGTTGCCCCCCTTCTCTTCCCTCATTCTTTTTATATGCTAGGAAACCCTAATCTCTATTTTACAAAAACGGTCCTCCCTTAAGTAGACAGTTTACATTTAAGTAGTTCAATAACTATTTTCCTAAAAAAGGAGCAATAGCTTTGCATAAAATCTTCAACCTTTGACTTAGAGGAGCTAAATTGCTGAAATAAAAACTTGGATGTCGGTTTAGATGCTTCGGAACGTAATTTGGACTCATTTCTTCATGAAACCTGTTTTCTGGCAGAATTCAGTTGTCATCTTTAAAAAATCATATCTCCCTCATATGGCATCTTTGTTTGCTGAAATTTGGAGCGTTTATAGGCCTTTGAGTCAGGAATCCAAAACAATTGAGTTTGCATCAATTGGACTTTTTTAGCTCTAGATATTCAAGTCAGAATGATTGAAGGTCAATACTGGCAGATTGTGAGATTTAACTTTGAAAGCTGTGATTTCCATGCTCTTCCTTATTTTATTGTCTTGCCTTAGATGTCCAGAAAGGTATGGATGTTAGATTTTTAATTCCACTGGAATCACTTCATTTTGACCTTTAGAGCTCACGCTCTGCACAAAACATCGATTGAACGTCAAATCTGCCAATTACCTTCAATTTACTCCTTTTTGCATTTTTCATCCAAAAGTGCCTTCAAAACATAAAACAAAGAATATCAAGGCATTTTATATATAAAAAAAAAAAAAAGCATATGCAAAACACTAGTTAAATGTGGGGTAAACTATCGAATAATATGGTTGCATCAAATAGCATCCAACAAAGGTATATTTATCCTTACCTATTTGAAAGTTTCAAAGATTTCAGAGTTGTGATTGACTATCCTTTGTTTGATCATGGCATGAGGAAATGGGAGTGCTGACGGGAAATCAGCCTTTTCTTTGCAATGTTCAGGTTCAACCTCTTCCTTACCCTCAGAGATAGACTCTTCATCTTTCTCACAAGGTTCAAGAGTGGGTTTTTCAATAACCTTACCACTATAAAGAGTGATGACTTATTTGACTTGATCCATGTGTTGGCTTCCAGAACTACATGCATTTGCATTGTATTGCTCCTTTGGATTTTGCTATGGATGAGATGGAAACTTACCTTTCTCTTGGAAATTGAGAGCAAATGTTAATTTTGCAAAAGTATCTTTAAAATTTGTCATGCTTTGAACAAGTTAAGTGTTGATTGTCTCCTGCTTTTCAATGAATGCATGCAATGTTTCCTCAAGATTTCTTCTAGAAGGCGGAGCATAAGGAGGTGCACATCCATAAGAATTTTGGAAATTATGGTGTGCTTGAAACGGTGGTTGTGAAGTTTGTGCATTGTTGCTATCACTCTTCCAACTGAAATTTGGGTGATTTCTCCAACCAGGGTTATACATTTGTGAGTATGGGTTATGGTTGGGCCTTTGGATACTGTTTAAAGCATGGGCTTGTTCATGGAGGCATTCCCTAAAAAAAGGCAAAGTTGGACAATCATTTGTTGAGTGTTCATTGGTTTCACAGATTTGACACACAATGTCTTGAACAGATTTTAATTGACCACTCTTTTTCAATTCAAGTGCTTCGACTTTTATAGCTAAAGATGCAAACTTGGCTTGGAGGTCATGATCTTCCCTAAGGTTATGCATACCTCCACTAGATGTATGAGGTTGAGTTTTACTTGGTGCCTCATAAGTACCTGTGGTGTCCTAATTTTAAGCATTTTCGGCTAGCAAGTCTAGGTACTCCATTGCTTCATTAAGGTCTTTATCTTCGAAAGTTCCATTGCACATCAATTCAACCATTTGCCTATCTCTAGGTGTTAAACCTTCATAAAAATATGAAACCAATCTTCATGTTTCAAAACCATGATGAGGGCAAGTATTAAGCAAGTCTCGATACCTATCCCAACATTGGTAAAAAGCTTTTGACTTCTTTAAAAATTATTGTTGCATTTCATCCCAAGCATGAATAGATCCTGGTCTTAAATTTTGTAGCCATGTTTTAGCTTTATCTTTTAATGAAAAAGGAAAAAGCTTTAATCTAATGGTGTTCATGCTACAATTTGAGTCATTATAGGTATTACAAACCTCCTCAAATTCCCTAAAATGCAAGTATGAATTTTCTAGGTCTAAGCAATGAAAAGAAGGTAAAAGTTGAATAATGTCTGGCTTAAAATTAAAATGAGATGCATCAGGAGGGAAAACTATGCATGAGGGTGCACTTGTTCTTGTAGGATTCATGTGGTCTCTAAGTGTTCTCATACGGTTATTCTCATTATTCTCATTATGAAGCGATTGATTATCTTCTTCGGCCATATTTTCTAAAAATGATGACGATACCGTACAAAGTCGACCACTTAATATACGTGACCAAACTCGTATGCACGTGTAAGAAGAGAATAAAAGGAAGAAAAGAAAAGAGAAGAAAAAGAAACAAAACAAAACAAAAGAAACAAAAGTTAGATAAAATGAAAAATGAAAAGAGAAAATAAAATAAATATTATAATTTATACAAGAATTTACCTCCCCGGCAACGGCGCCAAAAACTTGACACGACCAAAAGCTTGATGTCTTCTCCCAAGTGCAGGAGTGTCTAAGTAATAAATAACCCGGCAAGACCGGGGTCAAACCACAGAGAGGTTAATTGTATAAATTATAAATAACAATACAACAACAACAACAACAACAACAACAATAACAACAATAATTACAATAATAGTAATAATAATAATATTATTAATAGTAATAATAATAATAATACTCAGTACGTGGCGTTGTTATACCTGAGAATGATCTAAAAGATTGGGTCACAGGTTTATAGCCTATATACTGAGTTTATGAAAAGATCAAAGAGATATATTATATAATATAAATAGATTTCTGATGCGAATGAACAAGGCAAGACCAACAATGTCAGGATCCTTGATCAAACACAGAGCATACTTAACATATATAAAATATGACAAGAATGTAAATAGTAGTAGTATTAGTAGTAGTAGTAAAAAAAGAGAAGATGAAGAAATTAATGAGAACTTTGAGATGGAAGATTACTGTAAGGAATAAATAATGATAAAAACAAATGTCAAGGTTAGAGGATCCACTAATGGTACTTCAAATAAGTATAGTATAAACTCTTATTATTCAACTGGAAACCACACACAAAGAAGGTTCCAATCAGATTATAATTGTTAACATGATTACATTAATTATCTTATTCGAGTAATGTCAATACTTGTAAATATTATCAGGTATTCATGGTGATAACTTATGTTAACAACAAATCAAGTTCCTTTCATAGCACAGGTGTAGGTTATACCATACGGTTGGGCTATGAAAGTGCCAAGCATTTGTTGTACCAAGGGTTGTTCAACACAAATCTAGATTAACCATTTAACAAGAAAGGTATTAAGAGTAAGCAAGATAATAAATATAAAACATGTTAATATCAAGCATTAAAGTCCATGTTGAGTTTATACTATACTTATTCTTACACCATTATTGTAACCTTTTCACCATGACATAATAGATTTAGCTAAACATAATGAAAGAAAGAAACATAAATAAACAAGATAAGAACATAATTATACAAATAAAGGAAATGAAATGAAGAGCATAAACAAGAGATTAATATAACATCAAATAAAACTTAAACATTACAAAATACAAAGAAAGAGTATAAGAGCATGATCTTGATCTGAACACCAAAATATCTAAATGCATGGCAAATGCCTCCTTTTATAGGCCAAAATTTGGAACTATTGATTTGATGAATAATTGTTGAGTGGGTGGCCACATCCTGACTTGGTGAAAATCCTTATCTTCTTGTCTGAATAAAATGTCATTGTTAACATCAGAATTGGAACCATATGTACTCATGAAAGTTCTAGGAAATTCTCTTAGCTTTGCAGGAAAAAAATGTTGAGGTCATTTGGACTTATAGAACTCAAGATATGGGCTAAACACTGAACAGTGTCTGGGCTGCAGGACAGATTCAGACTTCTCCATTATTGCTATAATTTGGACTTGAAAACGGCCTTCTTAGATCTTGGTGTCCTTGTAGGCCTATGTCTTACCAAATCTATGTAAACATTTGAGATCATTTAGACATCTAGAACTCAAGATATGACCCAATTACCAAACAGTGTTTCAGTTTGGACTGCACCAACATCTCTTTTCTAAGCTTCACCCTTCTTTATCTTCAAAATTTCAGTAGTTGAATTCATCAATCAATCCTTTGATTTATGTGATAGGTCTGCATTTAAGATGAACATTTACCTTATATTAAGGCATTTTATAGTATCAAACTTGTTATTATAAAACATGCTTTAGTTAAGGAGTTATTGATACTTCAAGTGCAAAATGATGATATAAAACCTTGATAACATGCACTTTTAAGTACTAATCATGGTTCCTAGTGACTCTAATACTAGGCAGCGACTCCTTAAACAAGATATTTTCCCCTAAAAGAACAAGATGTCAGGAATAGGTTCTTTCCTTACATATTTTTTAAGGTCGTCGCGAAGTCATGTGCGACAATACTTGTTGATATATTTCAGAGAGTAATGGAACTATTCACTTCTCAATGTCACTCTTAATTATTGTTCATTACATACAGATTTATCGACGGAGTGAAAAATTATCAGCGATATTTAAAGGTTTCTAGAAAAAAATTATAAAATTGAAAATTTCAATTAGATGTTATAAACGGAAACACCGATAGAAATATTAAAAATATTAATATTTAATTGTTTGTTGGTAAAAAGTTGGGAAAAGGCCTCAAATTAAAAGACCAGAAACCATAAAATCATATCAGAAGGGTTTCTCTCTTCCTCTGTCCTAAGACCATTAGTATTTATCTCTCTTTCTTTCTCTTCTCTCTCTCATTCTCACCTCCTTAAATCCTTCTTTTCTCTTTTTTTTTTCTCTTCTCATTTTTCCTTTTTTTTTTGTTAAGTAACGTCTCTCTCATATATTTTTTCAGTTATTTGTCTTTAATTTCTCTTCTCAATTGAAATTCATAATGAAATTAAGGTAAGAAATTTTCTTTTTTTCTTTTTTAAGTTTATTTGCATTATTTTTGTTTTTTTTTAATTTTTATATTCTTAATAATTGTATGAATTTTTTTGTTGAAATTTTTTTCATATAAGAGCAATTTTTTTAATTTTAGTTGTTTTTTTTCAATTTTTTGTTCAATTTCAATTAAATGTATAGGATTAGTTTTAATTATTATTTTGGATTTTTGTAAATTATGGTTTAGTTGGTTAAATATATTTTTTTAATTTAGTGATTGATTTCATGTTTGTATAATTTAGTGGTTTGGGATTTTGAGTTGTTGAAAATTAAGAGTTAATTGATATAATTTTGAGTTGTTGTAAATTAAAGGTTTATGAAAGTTTTTATTTATATGCCAAATTTGGTTGATTTTGATGTTTTGAATAGTGTTTAGAAATGCATGAGTTGTGTATGAATGTTGAAATGTTGAATTATGAAAAGCAAGTCAACAAAATTTCAAAAATCAAGACACTTTTACTATTTAATTTCAAAATCAACCAAATTATTAGAAAAAACTTATCAAACTATTGTACACCAAAGGAAATATCGACAGACTCTAAAATTTAAAAAAAAATCTAAAACCTAGGTTCAATACAAGTTGAGTGAACTCTTCACTCAATAACAAGAAAATAAATTGAATAAAATTAATTGGTTTGTGGCAATCAAATTTAAATTATTGTGTATTTGTAGGTTTAAAAATTTTGGGTAGTCTCTTATAAAGGGACGACGATGCTGATTTTTTTTTAAAATGGGAATGGTTTATAGTATTTTAATCCTTTAATTTGTGTAGATGCCTAGGGAACAATTAATAGTGCATCGTAAGAATAGAATCATTGCTAGTTCTTCTAACGTCGTTTACGAAGGTCATGAGTTGTTAAGTACTTACCAAGAACAGGCACATGAGACACAGGAAACCCCTCTCAACGTGAGCTCATCAAGTGTGATGTTGTGATGTTGAGGGAGGCTTAACAGCAGGATCCATTTACCCAAAAGTATCAGGCTTAGTGGAAGAATGACTATTCAATATAAGTTTGTTTTCCCTTTATATCAACATGTTAATAGTTTTTGAAAATTTAATTTCAATTAACAAATGCAATTTCAAGTTTACAAACATTAAATTTTCTAGAACCATAGCATTGGTGATGAAATGTCAATGGAAACTCCATTGTTTTAATGAAGTCAAGTTTCCAAACATTCTAAATCGAAACCTATGATTGATGAATGGTTCGAAAGGTTTAATGCTAGTAATAACTTAAGTATTTTTATATTATGTTAATTCAATTAGTTTATTAATATTAATGAAAAAAAATTACAAATTCTAATTGCAAGGGAAATTTTGAATGTGATAGAGCCAACAATGCTATTGCAATGAGGATTTGAGAGAATCACGATGTAACTAAGATTGAAATTAAGATAAATTTTTTTATTCCTTTTATTCAAATTTTTTTTTTCATTTACTAATAGATAATTCATTTGTACCATATAGGTTGCATAATTGTTTGTATAAGGTACAAAAGAAAGCCAAAAAAATATACGAGAGAAAGAGAGCTTCTAGGCTGGAAAGACATGGCGATTTGAAAGGATTTTAGACTGTTGTACATCTCAGAGGTTGTATGGGTGGAATATCTTCAACACATGATGTTCAAGATGGTCATAGTCTGGTGTAGAGAACTAGAACTAGCATATTCACAGTTCTGTTACCATGCATACCAGCGATTTTTTTTTTATTGTTTTGCATGCGAAGCAGATGGTAAGATTCTTATTTTATTACATCTATTTTTTTTATTTGTTGTTTTTTTATAAATATATTTAACTAACAATAATTTTCTCTTGCAGGCTACGGTTCTTGGATGAAAGCCACACCTTATAGAGCTTTTTATGGAAACGCACGTGTGAAATGATGACCATCAAAAAGGTTATCGCACGTGTGCAGCGTCGCGATGATAAATCCACTCTCAAATATCTATTATATATCATTTTCTATCTATCTGACAAATATAGGGAGACAAGGAATTCTTGTCTTTTATTAGTGCAAAAATAGAATGGGAGTCGTCACCTAATATTTTGGTTACTAGGAACCCTAACTAGTCTTAGAGATCGGGTACAGGTACTGGTTGCGTAAAAAAAAGGTATTAGCACTCCAAATACGCCTTACCTAAGGTAGGCTGCATTGTTTAATTGTCTGATAAAATCTAAGGTCTTGTCGTGTTTTTTAGTTGTTGATCCATATATAGTTTAAAAAAAGTTCTCCTCAGTAAGGAGATCCTTATCTTATCCAATAAAACCTAATCGTTCTAATGTCAACAAAAGAATTCAATATCTAAAATATGTCTTATGTATAAGGTCGTAACTCCAAATACTAAAAGAAAACAAAATAATGTTTTTGAAATTTTTGAAATATTGGCCTAGTTCTCGTGACTTCAATAAACTGGTTATTAAAACCAAAATGCATGTTAATACATGTTTTTCAAAATTTTTGTTGTATAAAAATATAATATGATTTTTGAGATACTTGGCCATATGCTTGAAAACAAAAAATTAAATTTTTCAATGTTTTGACAAAAACTAAGTACTTTAATACTGGATTTGTATCTATAGTATAAAAATACAAACCAATATGAAGCCAAATTTAATACAAAAATACGTGGGAAAATAAATTTTCTAAAAACAAATTTCCTTTTTTTAAGGCTGGACCCAGCAAGACTATCCGGCCCAAAAAAGAAACTGGGCCAAGATCAGCCCAATAAAATATTGTTTGGACTGGGCTGATGATCCAGCCCAAATACAATTACCCAGTTACTGTGCTCATGCACAGTAGCAGGGTAATTATATTTCCTTGCTTGCAGAAACGTGCACAGTGCACGCTCTGCATGCAAGGAGATGAAATGGGGAAACAAAGACAAAGGGGAAGAGAATTACCTGGAATGGAGGCGTTGTTGTTCACGATACTAGTGGCTCACGGTGGCGTTGGTGTCGCGGTAGCTGGCTGTAGTGGCAGACGGTGTTTCTCCTTCTTCTCTCCTCTACTTTTGCTATGATATCTTCTTACTCTGTTTTTTTTTTGTTCCCTCTATCAATGGTGTTCCTGTCTCTCTGCAGTGGCTTCGTGGAGGTGTTGTTGGTGCTAGCGATGCAATTGGTGGCAACGAATAGGAAGACTAGCAGTGGTTCGCGGAGGACGCTGCTTCAGCTTATCTATCTCTTCTTCTTCTTCCTCCTGCCTTCTCTTGTGATTTGTTCCCTCTCCCCCCTCTCTTTCTCTCTCAAATTTTCTTTCATTTTCCTATTCTCCTATGTTCTTATGTTCTCTTTTTATTTTTCTCTCTTTTCTTTCTCTTTGTGTTTTTCCTTCTCCCTTTTCTACTCGATCCTTCCTCTGGCTTTTATAACCAGAGGATGCAGATGTTTTTGGCAATAACAAAGTAATGGTCAGCATGCATCATGGTGGCGTGAGACATGCCCCTTGATTGAAGTGGCTCCATTATTAGCACCCTCATTGCATTTACTGCTAAAACCATCGCGGATGAAGAAGGTGATGAACAGTTGTCAAGGAAAAGATGTCGTTTTCAAATTCAAAAAAGAATATTTTTTATTTGTTCCTTGGATGTTGTTGCAATTTTTTAATCAAGCCCCCAGTAAATTGTAATTGAATCCCTTGATTTTAGCACTATTTACAAGACAGCCATTGGTTCTAAATTCATGTGATTTGACCCTCAATTAATCAATAAACTTCTAATTTCTTCAATTAGTCCCTGATTTGGTCAATTCCAGCCCCTCTATTTACACGCCTTTCCTGGTTTAGTCCTTGGTTTTGGATTTTTTTTAATCAAGTCCTTAATTGGCCATTAAACTTCAATAATTATGCAATTGAGCCCTTGATTTGACCAAATTAAATGCTCAAAATTATAATTTGATCTTAGAACTTTAATTTCTTCCACTAAAAGCCTAAATTGACTTAAAACTCAATTTTTCTTTCAATCAAACCCTCCATAAACTCAATTAAACCCTTGATAAAAATTAATTGAGTCCATAAACCTCTTATTTTGGACTTTTCTTCCTCAAATTCAATTTTCCTTGTCAACAAGGCTTTCATCAGTTAAAAATATACTGTCAAATTTCAATTCTTGTTTTTTTGAACCTCCTCAACCAATTTCTAGCCATTTTATGGGTGTTCCAACATCCTTTTCTCACTCCTCTTATTTTTCAGATTTCTTCCAAATATTTTTTTATTTATATCTTTTGTATTTTTTCATTTTATGTGAAAACCCAAAAATGGATAACAATAAAGGGGTGCAATAGCTCGTTTATAGCCATGCTCAGCACTTTCTTACATGTTGGTTTTCAACCATTTTTTTTCTTAAATTATTATTTTTCTAAATTTGTTGACTTTTTTTTCAGGATACATATGACACCCTATTGAAGGAGAGATATGGGGATGGTCCTTCAACCCAACTAAATCTCGATCCAAATTTATGGTTGGAGGCAAATTGTCCGATGGACCTGATAGAAATCAGGTGTATGATCTCTCTAAAACTACGAGCAAGGACTTATGAATGGCTCATAGTGTTTCAACTATTGAATGCTCACAATCAGTTCCAAGCACTCAAACTTTGAAGTTTGAGGTGATTTTAGATCAACGAGTACAAGGTTGAACATCCCATCAATCTTACTGCTAATTATGCACGACTCAATACTGAAATGGTAGAACTATGTTGATTGGTAATGGAAATGAAGTCACATATGGATGGTACATATGCTCCTCTTTATTAGCTCCACAATCCCGGCAAAGACTCATCTTCTATTTCAGTGCCTCTATTTTAGAGTAATTGTATTTGAACTTATAAATATTTAAATTTGTAATAAATATTTGATTTTTATATTAATTTGCTTTATTTTAATTATTTTCTACTTCTATTTAATAGATTTTTAAAAAATATATTTTTTTTAATCATGTCACACTTTAAAAATACAACATAATCAAAAAAATTTATTCTTATATCAATTCATCAATTTTTTTTAATTTTATATGGTAATTGCCCTCGCGCACCAATAGGCAACAATGGTGTCCCTCTCTCTCTCTCTCTCTCTCTCTCTGCGTTAATTACTGCCACTAAAAGTTAGAGACCAAGCCAAGTTGCCCCTTGCTAACCCCACACTGCAAAGTGCGTGTTCGTGTTCCCATTCACCCGAAGTGTGTATTTGTTTTTTATAGCTTTTTATTTTTAAGTTTTTTTATCTAATAAAATATTAAATTAGTATTTTTTTTAATAATTTTAATATACTAATGTTAAAAATAAAAATAAATCTGAAAAAATATCACAATACCCGCACAAGCTTCAACTATATGAATCCTTCAACCTATGGATTCGTTAATTAATTAAGCAACAAGCTTCAAGGAAGACCGGTCACGAGCTGGCTTGTACGATTCAGACCACTGCTAATCACACACCCTTGCCTACCTGATTATTTAACCACACTTCGCTTTCTTTCCTTCTTTTACAATTTTTGAATGTGTAACCAAGTTATAAGCATTAGTGCGCACGTTTTCATGGCTCTGAACCGTGAAAAAAATAGGAAATATTGAGAGGGAAATAATTAAGTAAAATTTCCACAACAGCTTCAAAAGAACATGTCCGCATTTGGGGAAAAAGAATTGTTGCTTTCATAAAATTCCGTCCCTAACAGCAATGGCTTGGGAAACTTCCTTTTCTTCTTTTCTTCTTTACCTTGATTGAGATCATGCACTTGCATTGTATTTATTTTCGTTCCTGGTTTTAATTATCCCAGTGCTTAAGAATCATGAGTTATAACCAGGTACTGGGTTTCAAGTTTACACAAGTACTTGTTTGAGTTAGCTCCAAGAATCCATTTATGATTTTCCAACTTCCTAAACAGAGTAATCTTCAGCAACAGCTCCAATAATCCATACATGAGTTTCAAGCACCAAGCATCCTCCCATGAGCGCTCGTAGCCTTTCAATGGCACAAACGGGAGGCTTTGGAATCCCATCAGAGCTTCATTGACCCTATTATTCATTAAATGCTGACACAAATAAACATATTATAGTGGGAACTCCTTCTGTAGAACATCAATATTTCGAGAATCACAAGCTTCAAACATGTCATTCCTAGAAGCACAGCTGCAAGGTAAAAACAAGGATAAGATATATGAATGCATTGAATTTCAGAACTATTAAGAAAAACCTTACTTTCTCCGTCATACCTTAAAGAAATTCTCAAATATTGCCAAGCATTATCTGCCTTGGGATTCATAGCAAGTGCCCGAACATAGTAACGGATGGAATCCTCATGCATACCCTAGAGGCAAAAAAATATCTCACATGTCTGATAGTGGTAGTTCACTTCTTGTAAAAATCTACAAATTACTAAGCTCGGGCATTCCAACTACACAGGTTCTTTTTTTTTTTTTTTCATGGTGAAATAATTCTGACTATGAAGGATAAATATAGCTTCTAAGCAGGACTTGTAAATCTCTAAATACATAAATAAAAAATACGAAATGAGGTTGCAACGTTTACTTATCTCATGAAAGCTATAAAAGCAACTAAGCAAAGGGAAACTACTGTCTAACAAATGCCAAAGATGGCACTAATAATGGAGTCGTGAACAATGAAGCAGAGGTAAACACCTGGTTGGCATAACTGATTCCCATGTTTGCCCATGCTCGAACATAGTTAGGCTTCAGATCAAGTGCCTGGAGGAGAGGAGAGATGAACAATCAACAAATAAATTTAATCAGGAAACAACACAAAGGAGTTGACAACTGAAAGAAATTTTGGAAAACATGATGCCGACAAAATGCAAAATCACCATAGCTGATAAAAAAAAATGCAATTATTGTCATGCTTGTTAATCTACAAAGATGAAGATGTGAAAAGCCACAAACATGAAACAAGAAAGTGTGGGAAAACAGCATAGAATGCTGTGCAACCAGAAATTTACAGGACATAGGCTTTATTTGGGGGGGGGGGGGGGGGGGAGCTATACAAAATACTAGGAAACCAGCTTAACAAAGGAAAAAAAAAAAAAAAACTTGATCCTTTGAAAGACACTTGAACCTCCCTAAAATGCACGCTAATTTCACAGCACAAGCTTAACATGGAAAACCTAAAATACCTATCAGGCCATGGAATCAAAAGTATAGTATGATATGTTGGAATAGCATTATAATTTCTTCAGGAAAGTGCTTATGTTCTGTGAGATATGGAAAAATGACCGAATTAAACAAACAATTGATTTTAGTTGTATAGAGATATACCTGCTGATAAGCCAATATCGCATCAGCACTCTGAACACTGTTGGCTTGTGTTGCACCAAGCTTGTTCCAAAGAGAGTAATCCTGAGGCTTGAGTTTCAAAGCTCTCTGGAAAGAAGAAATGGCTTTGTCATATTCCCGTGACAAATTGTACAGGACACCCAGTACTATGTGCACGTCAGCATCCTCGGGTGACATCTCAGCAGCTTCATTGAATAATCTAGCAACCTGCATGTTGTGGAGTGAGAATTTTGATGATCACTCCAAAAGTCAGCAAAAAATTCAAATAGAAAAGGAAAAGGAAATGAAAGAATTGAAACAAAAGATAAAAGCAATTAATGTGCGTAAAAAAAAATCCACCCTTCTTATTAAAGAAACAAAGGTATTTCTGCAACACTTACATCTGCATAATACAAAGAATCAGAAAGCTCTGGATTGGCAAGTGTTCTGTACTTTGGATGATGTCGTAGCCATCCATATAAATATTTCAATGCAGCTGCCTGCTCCAACTCTGAAATGTTGAAGGCAAGTTATTGACCCACCTAAATTCAGTACTTCAAAAACAATTAAATTCATAAAGAATCTCTATTTCCAGAGTTTTGATAGAAATCGTAATGGAAAAAAAAGAATTTGATCGGGGGTGGGGTTCTATTATGATACATTCTTTATAAAGCATACCTAAGAATGTCAAACAAATTTAAGTTAAACTATAAGTTGTAAATATAAGTAGGAGCAATGACCAACCATTTGTATGGCTCACGCCTAGAGCAAGAAGAACTTCAAGATTTGTAGGACCAGCCTCATGAGCACGCATCATGGCTGCAATAGCCTGTATTGATATTTAATCAGATTCATATGCACTATTCTACGTTGAAATCACAGCTAACAGGACTCCATGAATGATTAGCAAAGGTTTTTAAACCCACCATAAAAATCCAATTAAAATCAATTTGATCTACAAATTATTCAATTCGAGACCTGATTACAAGCTATAAATAAGGCACCTAACACATCCAAACAAAATAACATACAGATTCATCACTAGTCATACTTTTATTTTCCAGTTCCTGCAGCATAAAATTTTAATTAGATCAAAACAAGAATTCTCAGAAATATAAACAGTTCAAACAAAATCATTTCCTCAGCACAAAATCTTACATGACTACTGAACCAAGTATATTGTAGGTCTCATTCAACTATAAACAAGCAGATCTAGTAGAAACTGTTTCACCAAGTTCTTGAAGAGAATGAGAAATCAACTATAAATAAGACCTCTAGAAACTTATTCTAATCTACCAATTGTAACACAGAAAATATCCCAACCTGTTGATCATCATCATTCTCTGCATGTGCTATTCCAAGCAGCCTCCAACCTTCAGCATTATCTGGGTTTTTCAAAACTTCAGCCTCTAAAGCAAGCACTGCTTCACTCAAAAGCCCCTTGCGGAATAGTTCCTGGCCTTCTTTCAAAGGGTTCGGATGACCAACATAAGGATTCATGTCTGAAAACACATAAACGCCCCTTGAAGCATCTGACTTCTGCTTGGCAACTACTTGCTCGTTTAGGTACCTGTAAGATATTACAAGTTATTATACATGAAAAGAAAGTAATTCACTCAAGCAGTTGACAGCAAAAAGATAGACAGGATCATTTGAACTACTCTAGACAACGGTATTCTTAATAATGAGCAAGGAAAAACTGAAAAACTTGTCAATAGAATAATGCATAATGAGAATTGTAACAAATGTGCCTATATCAGATTTTATTATGACTGAATTTTTCAAAAGCATTTATATGATCACAAAAAGAATCGATGCCACCAGAAATAGATAGGCAGGGAAGTGGACCAGTTACATCCAGCGTGAGCATCTGCAGGTTATGCTAATATTGAAAATGACATGGTTACAAGAATACAAAGGAAAAAAATATACGATGCAGAGATGAGAATTTGAACCTTGATTTAACCATATACAATTTTTGCTAATAACTGTTACTGTTTAATTTTAATAATTATAACTAAAACAAATCACCAAGAAAGTGTAAGACCAAATCAAAACTTCCAAGAAAGAAATGGAGCTTACTTGCATCTCATCTGGGGGGGGAATTACTCCCTCCATCCCATTAATATTGGCCCTTTTGCCAATTAAGGAAACACCAACAATCATTAACTGATTTTGAATTTAGCATGTTATTCCTTTTGCTCCATAAGTTCCCTAACTACTCTTGCATTCTTAGTGTTGTAAATTAAAAGGCAATAAAGCACACCATAGGAAATTTGACATTTATAAAACTTACTTTCAAAATGGCCAAATAAGATGGGACACCTAAAAATTGCAAAAAGGGAAAAAGATAATGGGGCATAAGAAGTACTAACATTATGTAGACCTTGACAACCAACAATGATATTTAAAAAATAAAATATAAAAAACACCGTTCAATGTTAAAGTCAAAACATGACAGAATTGGTATAAGAAAGGTAACAAAACATGATCAGTTTCAACTCTAAAAATTGGGATGCAAAATCCTACGCAGCTTCTCAATGCATAAAAGAGAGCCAAACACCACTACACACTAGATTAAATATCACTTCCATTTTAGAATTGGGTCATGAGTAAGCACACAAAAATTCAATCTGATAATCCAGTTAATAGACATAACCCGTTCAGTAATATTTAATTTACCCATGTAAGAAATAAACCTTTCAACAATGTCTATTATACTCACTCATCATACGCATCTGCCCAATTATCAGCTGAACTCTCTCCAAAAGCCCCTTCTCCAACCTGCCGTCCAAATTCATCTGCCCAGTCATTAACATGCAACTTTGAGAATTCATTTACCCACTGTTCATCAACAGGTCCACTTTGCTCTCTTTCAGCTGCAAACTCTTTCGCCCATTGATCAGGTCCATGAGAAAGCTGAAAAACACTCAAATTAGATGGGAGAATTTTATTAGATAGAGGCAAACTGATATAGAAATACATAACCGGTGGCTTGTTTAAGAAAGCTGCAAGAAGAAAAAATAAATGAAAAGAAAAGGAGATCAGGGCATATAAAACTGTATCTATCAATTACAGAAATTTGAGCCACTCGAAAGTGAAAGAATCGAGGCAAACTAATGGTACATTCACATCAATAAGTACTCTATTTGAGTTTCATTCCACAAATTCCTTTTCACAATTCTTCCCTATAAAGCCAAAAAGGACACAAAATCAAAAAAGGCTTCCATTGCCTCAAAGTTGTAGATTCCTATGGCTTTGTTTGTCACAAGTTCTCTTCCCTTTAAATATTGATGCATGTTAAGCACAGTGGTCAATCTATATTCAAAATGAAATAGAAACCCTAAACATGAGATTAAAGTTGAATCAAATTGAAAGGTTTGCCTCGAATTTATTGTCCACAGAAGTATTATTTTACTTTTTGTTTGAGAGATCAAGAGAGAGGGCAGCAATGAGTGAAAAAAACAGGAAAAAAAATCCTTGATCATGCTTGCAAAAGTAAACACTTGCCTGATTGCCTGCATATTCATCAACCCAGGAAGGACCTGCAGTATATTGTTGCTGATATTCTGTTGCCCAATCTCCTGATGAAGACAGTGCAGCTGGCTTGACTTGATTATCATCAATAATAAGTTCTCCACGACTCATCTTTGAGACAAATTGAAGAAACTTAGAATTCTGCACGGCTCATCACACATGACTACCATTTCAGCATAAGTAACAGTGCAATATAAAAAAAAAATGAAAGCACAAATAAATAACAAATTAAGTCTTTATCATGCAATGCTAGCATATTTAAGTATTTCGTCAAGTCACATCACTATCGATATGTTTAGTATATTTTGGCCAATTTTGTGAAAAAATTAGGTATGGTCATCATTTTATCAATCCTCAGCCTTGTTCAAAGCATTAGGGCCCTTAATCCAAGTGTTTGTATCCCCACTTAGCGGCTAGCTCATAATTTATACTATCAATGCAAAAACTAGGAGATTTTGGGACCAAGAAAGAACTTGCAAGCCATGAGGAAAAACTTAAGTTAAAGTAAAGCATATGAACCTGAAATTTGGGGTCGTTGTTTTGAGCTAGTGTGTGCGCAAGCATACGAGTCTGCTCCATTGCAGCTAAGTTTGAGATATTTGCACCTCCCATTTGATCTGCTGCTGAGACCAATCGTTGTTCCTAAAACCAATAAAAACAAGATAAATAAATTGCAAGCCAGAGCAATTTCCACTGATTTGTACACTGATACAGAAATTATAACAAAAGAATAAAGGCAATAACTAATCAATTGTGCAGTTAAGAAGTCCATGACTACAAACATCATGATTGGCAAAGGGGAAGGGATAAAATACCGCATAACAATATAATCATGAAGATCAGAACTCTCCAAAGAATCAATAATTAAGGCAAAATGAAGAACAGAGTAACCAACAAAAATGTTTTATTGCATAGTTTTTTTTTTCAGAAAAAATAAATAAACAAGCAAAAGAAAAAAAGAGTTTAATGAGTCATAAAATTACAATTAAAAAAAAAACACGAAAATAATAGGTGAATGACACTAGTTGCTGGAAACATAAAATGGAAACAAGGTTAAATTCACTGGTGAGTAAAATAGCCCAATATTTTTAACACATTTTTATGGATTTGTAACTTAATTGTACCATTGATTGATGGATCTAGGATTGAGAGGGTTCTTGAATTTTGTCATGCAGTGACTAAATTGATATGTTTAATCCCTTATTACCTGCTCAAACTCAGAGGCCCAACTATTAGCACCATGCTGCTGTTCAAACGAGTGAGCCCAAGCATTAGGATTACCATGGTCTATTCTGTGTTGGCTAAATTCTGCAACCCATCCATCAGATTGAGGAGGACCAGGTCTCAAAGCACCTTGAGACTCATTCCAGTAATCCTCTAGCTCTCGGAATCTGCCAGCTAAAGGTCCCTTAGCCCGCACATCACCATCAATATCTAATGAAGACAGAAGTGCATTCACCTACAGAAACAACATAGTCAAGAGTACAATTGCAGTTTTGCTAATGCAATCAGGATTGATGTTAGAGCAAATTGACAATTGGAAGTAAAGCTAGTAATTGCATTAGCTTTCCGTGGACAAAGAAAAGGCAGCGGACCTGTGCATTGATAAAATCTTCACTCTTATCAGCAAAAAAATGCCGGGCCATTATGCTGCTACGATCACGTATGCATTGTTTGTCACCTTCAGACAATCCCAATGCTGGTAGTGGAGCAGGACGAAATGGAATTCCACCATGGCTACTGCCCACAAAGGAGTGCAAAAAGTTTGACAACACTCTTTGGGGTGGTCCTGCATATGAAAAGTAGAAAACATACACCAAAAAGCCATGCTCATGTGAGATTTTTCATAGTTGGTAAATAAATAGCTCCTGTGGTGTTTGCTTGGTACTAGACACAAAAAAAATTGTGAAAACACTGAAACAAGTTAAACATGAATAAAAGTTCTAGAAGATTTTATTCAATGTTGAAATGGTTCATCTTTTGTTACCCTTATATTCTCCAAGTGAAGTCACATCAAGCATGGTATCGCAGACCCTATTCTATCTAAATGCACACAAAGGAGGACAGCTGTGGCATCCTAGTGAAAGAAGTATCCTTTATATTCTAACTTTAGTTCACAAATGCACACAAAGGAGGACAGCTGTGGCATCCTAGTGAGAGACGTATCCTTTAGATTCTAACTTTAATTCATGATAATTCATGTAAATTAAATGATGAGAGCATACATTTTAGTTCCATTCCTTGATCGCAATGACATCCATTTTGAGGGCTTTCCTGGTGTAATATGTATACTGATATGCAAAACTTGCAATAGATAAATGGGTTTTGAAAGTTCCACTACTCAGTCCTTACCCATTTACTTGGCATTACTCGCAATCTGCCCTACTTGAACAGTCCTGGAAGAACTGTTTAATGAAAATTAAAATTTGCCTTTACTGTTTTGATTATCTATTATTGTTGGCCACTTGCAGATCATCATCTAGATTATTATGAATCATCACAGGCTTCAAACTAGGCAATTAACTATGAGTAAAGATAGGTAAGTTACCTTCGAGAGTTGGTTGGAATTGAGAAGGAGGTAAGCGGTGATCCAATAGAGCAGGGGGAGGAGGAGGACCAGAGCGATGAATATCTTCCCAGGCATCAGCAAATCCATTCTGATCAGCAGAGCGAAAGCCACGAAGAAACTCTGAACTCTAAACCAACATAATAATAGAAGACAAAGTTAGACAATTTTATTATTATTATTATTTTTAAAGAAAGGAGAAGAAGGAAAAGGAAGAAGAGACCTGAGGAGTGGGATGATGAGAAAAGGAGTGATCAAAGTCGGCTCCTGGAAGTGCTCTCAAACGGTCCTCAGCTGTGGCATCCTGGTAGAAAGGAGGCTCTGTACCTGTGGTTGTTGAGGTTGGGATTTCCTTTAGCCTTTCCTATTTTATTTTATTTTTCAAGAACAAAAAAAGTCAAATCACCAAAAATGAGGACTATTAGCTTGCAACTAATCCATTCAACAAGCACCTAAAAAAAGAAAATTTAGAAGAAAAAAATAGGAAAAAAAAGACAGAAGTAGTGGCAGAGTCTAGCCTAGAGGAAGATGAATTGATAGGAGAAAAAGGAATTGAAAAAAAAAAAAAAAAAGAACAACCTGCGTCTTAGAAGAAGAACCGATAAGAGCGTTGGCGAGAGCACCGAAAGGATTAGATGAAGAAGAAGAACCTGGAACCGCACAAGCCGCTCCTCCCGTTACAAGCTCCCGCATCGCCATCTTCTTCTTCTTTTATTGTGATTTTGAAGAAAAAATTCTGATAAATAAAATTGAATTAGAATGAATTTGATGAAGATAGAGCAGGGTAATGGAAGGAACGAAGGAAGGAAGAGGAGGATTTATGGACGGACGGATGGATTGGTTGTTGAGAAAAGATGAGGAGGGTGTTTTGGGAAATGCAATCAAGTAAATCCCAAACCCAGATAATAAGGACGACGATTTGAGAAGAGAAGAGGTGAGACGAGACCACCACCTCCTATTTTTATTTATATATATATATATATATATATATATATATATATATATATATATATATATATACACGCGCGCGCGCCCACATCACGCACTACCCGATGATTTCTATCATAAATAAATATAAGCAATTTCCCCCTCCCTCCCTCTCATTGTCTGTGTGTGTGTAAATCCTGCCAACAAAAATAATAATGGTAGTCATCTATGATCTATCTATCTCATCCAATCTTTAATTTTGGTGATGTGCATTTTTGCTGCTGCACACACTTTTAGGCATACTAGTTGTGTTCCGCAATGTTACAACAGCGACAACACGAACCACAATTTTCTATCCAAAAAAAAGAGAGAGAAGTAACTCACAAATTTAAACAAATAATATATTCATAAAGTATGAGTTATTAGGGTAGTTTTTGTTTATTTATGTATTTTAAAAATATATTTTATTTAAAAATAATTAAATATATTAAAATTAAAAATTAAAAATATCTAAAAAAATCATTTTAATATATTTTTAAATTCACACTACACAATATCAAACTCATATTTTAGTTTGAAATTATATTTTCTTTTAAAAAACCAAATCTCCATTTATCATTTTGATCATTAATTATTATCCTTGGTGTTTATAATGGATAATTTATTTTACATAAATTCTTGAATCATTTCTTATATTTCTTTTATAATATGTGGTGTATGAGATACACCACATGATTAATAAAATATGGTATCATCTTATATGGTATCTTATATGGTATAATAGTCTTGCAAGGGTTTTGTGTGTTTGTGGTCACTCTCTAATTTTAAAAAAATTTGAATTTTTTTAAAATTAATTTTTTTTGTTTTTTAATCATTTTGATATGTCAATATTAAAAAATAAATTTTAAAAGATAAAAAAATAAAAATATATATTATTTTGATGCATTTCTAAGTTAAAAGTATTTTAAAAAATAATTATTACCACAATATTTAACATTACCTAACTATCATTGGAACTTTCCATAGATGACAAATGTCATAGTTAATTTAGTTCCAACTAGATCATCATTCGCGTTACATCGTGAGTCGAATCAAATTTGTTAACATAAAAAAAATATTTAGGCATTGTTAGTGTGTTTTTAGCCAAAAAAATATTATATGACTATTGATCTTACATGCTCTGATCAACTTGACAAATTTAAAGACATTCCGAACAATCAATAAAAATGCCATTTTACTTGAAAAAAATCAAAACAATATCTTTTTTAAAGTATTAAAATGACAACATATTAAATTAACTTGGATCGACTCGAGTTAACTTATCACATTCGTTATCCGAGTCATGAGACCATGATAACCCTAAGCAAATAAAAAAAAAATTAAACCTAATTCTCAATCAAATCAATATTGAATAACAAAAAAAAAGATTTAAAAAACAAGTCAAGTTAACTCGGGTTAACCTGTCACATCTGCTACCTAGGTCATGAGACTATAATAACCTTATAGAAAGCAAATAAAAAAAATAATATTAAACCCAATTCTCAATCAAATCAATATTGAAGGATGAAAAAAAAAAGTTAAAAAACAAGTTGAGTCAACTCGGGTTAACCTATAAAACATGAGCTATAAAACCAAGATAATCATATAAAAAGTACATCAAAAAAAATTATGAAACTCAAATCCTAATCAACTCAATGTTGAATAGTGAAACTAAAAAAAACAATTAATCAAGAAAAAAATCCACTTGAGTCAACTGGCCAAACTCATAACCCAAATCATGAGACATGGATAAGCTCATAGAATTCAAACTTAAGCAAATTATAAAATCTAATTTCCAATTAACTCAATATTTAATGATAAAATTGAAAAGGAATAAACTAAAAAAGAAAAAAAAAACCCTAAGTCAATTGTAAGACTGTGACAAGTATATAGAAAGAAAATATATATATATATATATATATATATATATATATATATATATATATATATATATATATATATATATATATATATATCTTAATGTCCAATCAACCAATTTTTTGAATGATTGAATTAAAAAAAAATAATAATAATCTGAGTCACTTAGGGTTAACTTATCAAACCCAAGTTAGAAGACTGGGATAACTCTATAAAAAGTTATTCAAGAAAGATTATAAAATCTAATTTCCAATCAACCCAATGTTGAATAATAAAGTTAAAAAAAAAATGATTTTAGTCAATATGGCTAGCCAATAAAACTCGTAACCTGGCTTGTGAAACATGGATAACTTCATATAAAGCAAATCAAAACAATTTTATAAAGTTTTATACCTGGTACACTTAATATTGAATGATAAAATTAAAATAAAAAAATAAATTTAAAACTTAAAAAATGCCTAAAAATATGAGGATCGAGGTGAAAAAAAAGTTTGGCTTTTCATTGTTCATTACTACAATGAGAAACCAAACTCTTTTGATATATGTTAATATTGTAAAAAAACAAATGACTAATTTACTTCTTAATTTATGTTGAGAAAATCATCTTAATATTTCTTGAGAATTCATTCTTAATAATTTATGTTGAGAATTTCATCGTTCATTACTATATATGTGTGTGTGCACACGTAGGTATGTGTAGAGGGGATGAATATGAATATGTTGAGCAAAATATATATGCCATGAGTTTTTTTATTATAACACTAAATATAAATTATTAGTAATTGCTATAGTAAAATTACATTTTGCCCTTCAGTTTTAAAAGGAAACCTTGATATTGAGGGCAATTTAGTCTTTCTAATGGCTCATTAATTATTAAAAGATCATTAAAGGGTACATTCATCTTTTCAAAAAATTAAATAGTAAAATTACTTACTTACCTCCAAAGTAAAAAAAAAAAAAAATAGAAATGTTGATCAAGAGTATGCTTATCTTTTCGCTTATTATATTATAGTAAAAATATTTATTTACCCTATAAAAACAAAACAAAAAGTAAGGCGTGCGTCCAACATGCATTTTTATCCTTTCACATGGTTTTTTTCTTAATTTCTAAAGGCATGGAGGTATTTTGGGATTTTTACGTTGGATAATTAATTTTAAATATGAAAAAGTTGTTAGCATAAGGTGATGTTTGCGTCCTTTAGTAGCATGTGTAACACCACTTCGATGGGCAAACTTGCCTTTTTACTGTGTCGCTGAAAGTGCCACTATGTCCTCTTCTTGCTCGTGTGACGTGTGGTGATGGATGATGAGCGGTTTGTCGTCGAAGGTCGTTTCCTTCCTCCTTTTTTTTCTTCCTTTTATAAAGAAAGTGCTTGTTTGTCTTCTCTTTTTTTGGTATTTCAATTTTAATCCTTATATTTTATATTTTATATTTTTGTCATTGGTTCTTTTATAAAAACTTACATTTTCAATTTAATCATTGAAATTACAATTTGTCACTTTAGATTTATGATTTTTTGTCCTTGTCTCCTTTGTTAATGTCTTGTTGATTTTTAATTTCATCATTCAATCAAAGTTTATGTTGTTTTATTTTATTTTTTTAATTTAGCCTTCATTCTTATGATTTTTTTTTTCTTTTAAATTTAACCCTCCAATTAAATATTTTTTATGCCCTATGATTTATTTTTATTTTGATTTTTACTTTCATTCTTTTAAGTATAATTTTTTATTTTAAATCCTTTTGTGTGGTTTATTGTTTTCCCGATTTTATTCTTTGATGTTTGATTTGTTAAGGATTTGATTTTATGGTTTTTTTCATTTGTGGTGCTTCTAATGTAATGACACGGTCATGAGTTTAAGAGTTAATGCGATTTATTCTTTTTTTTGCTCATTTTTTTTTTATGATTTTAACATTCTACATTATTTTTTTTTTTAAAGATTGGTTTGTGGTTATCTTCAAATTATTTTTTATTAGTTTATGTTGATCTTATGATCTAGACTATAAGTTTTGCAAGCCTTTTTTTAATTGAGGTTTTTTTTTTTTTAAAAAAAATTTGTTTAGTTTGTATTTAATTTTTGAAGAATTGTTTTATACATACGAACCTTATTTGTTTTTTAAAAAATATATTTGAAATAATATTTCTAATATATTTTGTCTTGTATAATATTTATTTTATTTTATTTTATTTAATCAGTTTCATCTGTGTTTCTATATCTATTATCTTTTATTAATTTAATAAATAAATTCAGTAGATACAACTAGAAAAAAATCTTATTTTGTGGGATCAAATTTTTAATCTACATCTATCTTTCAATTTATTTATTTATTTATTGCTAAAGATTTTTTTTATTTATATAGATAATTATTAATTTCTTTAATTAAATGTTTGTATAAACTTTTAAATTTCTATTTAAAAATTTTTTATATAAAAATATATTAAAATAACCTGCATTTCAATTTATTTTTTAAACAGATTATCACTTGTGGTCAAATAACTAGTGACAATACATGCGACGTTGAATTCTTGCCAAGCTAACATCCGATTCTTTTTATATAACATAAAATATTGAAAATAGAGTTTTTGAAGCCAAAAGGATCAATTAATTAGTTTTGTTAAACTATAAGGACTAAAACTAGCTATAAATAACTCGGACAGCATATTAAGGTGAATATATAAGAAATTCAGAGTTAATAAAAAAATATAAAAACCCAAATTCACCGATTCAGTCATCAACTCAAACAAAAGAAAAGCTAAAACCCCAAAAATCCCTCGATCTCGCACGCAGAACGCAAGCAAGCAATCGCAGCGAGAGGAAGGTACTGCTACTACAATGGCGTCTTCGTCTAGCAGCGGACTGACTTTCAAGCTACACCCGCTGGTAATAGTCAACATATCCGATCACTACACTCGTGTCAAGTCTCAGGCCAACGGCTGCAGCGATGGAGGCTCTGCTTCTCCCCCTCCCAGAGTATACGGTTGCGTGATTGGAGTACAGAGAGGACGCACCGTCGAGATCTTCAACAGCTTCGAGCTTCTTTACGATCCCGTCACTCACTCTCTCGACCGCCCTTTCATCGAAAAGAAGCAAGAACTCTGTATAATATCTATTACTTATACTTTCCTCCCTTTTCTTTTTCTTATTTAAAACATTAAAATCCTTTTATTTTTCTTTTATTAATTTTCTGTAAAAAAAATTCCTATTTTTTGATAAATTAGGGTTTAGTAGCTCAAATAAGAATTATTTTTTGATTGATTGTTGGTGTGAACAACAGATAAGAAGGTGTTCCCACACTTTTACATATTGGGATGGTACTCTACTGGAAGCGATGCTGAGGAATCTGATATGCATATTCATAAAGCTGTATGTTTTCTTTTTTCATTTTATTATCATTATCATCATTGTTATTATATGCATTCGTGCAAATCATGTCACTTAGATAATTTCTCTTTTTTTCTTTTAATTTTGTGTTACAGCTGATGGATATTAATGAAAGCCCTGTTTATGTTCTGCTCAATCCCTCTATCAATCCTGCTCAAAAGGATTTGCCTGTTACTATTTACGAGAGTGGTATGCAACCTAACCTCTATGTGATAGGTAGATAGATTGATTGCTGTTATTGATACTAATGTTGGCTTTCAAGGCGGCAAGCTTCTGTTGTATAATTTGTATATGGTGTTACCTTGTTCACTCATGGTGTTTTTATTGTGTGTGTGGTGGTCATTGGTCGTTATGGCTCCAGAGCTGCATGTCATCGATGGAATTCCACAACTTATTTTTGTTTGTTCAAGTTACACCATTGAGGTTTGTCATGTTTCTTTTAGCACGTCACCTGTTAGTCTTTCTTTTACCTACTTCAGTTACTGAATTGCCCTTCTGTTTGAATTTAAAGACGGTGGAAGCTGAACGGATCTCAGTTGATCATGTTGCTCATCTTAAGCCATCTGATGGAGGTTCTGCAGCTACACAATGTAACTCCCTTCTCTCCCTAAGTCTTTTTTATCTTCATGGTTTGTTTTCCCTCTGCTGTACTTGTTAACAGTTTTGGTTTTCCCTTCTTCCAGTGGCTGCTCACCTTACAGGCATACATAGTGCTATAAAGATGTTGAATAGCAGAATCAGGGTGCTTCATCACTACCTTGTCGCAATGCAGAAAGGTATAGACGTTTCTTTATGATGAAAAGTGCTTTCGATATCTCAAAATGGGAAAAACTTGACAACTCCCCTTCTCATTATAAAACATTCCCTTTTATTTTGAATGTGACTTCAGATACTCTATGGTTCATAACACTAGTATTAGAAAGTTGGCTGGTTGGAGTCAAACTATTTATCAAAAAAGGATTTCTTTTACAAAAGAAGAGTTGAATATCAAAAGAGTTATCCAGCACAGGTTTATGAATATCAAGTAGATTGGAGTCTTCAAGGTCCTATATCACTACTTTGCATCCTTTTCATGATACTAGTTCTTTTTACGTTACTCTAATTAATAAAATATTAGTTGTGATTGGCCTTTGGTCATATGGAAGTGAATCCTGTTTAAGGGTGCATCTCAATTTTGAGCAAAATTTGTGTTGGTGGGTAGACTAGATTGCTATTATAATCAAAAGAAAAAAAAAAGAGAGAAAAGGGAAAAGGTCTGTCGGCTTGAAGCACGTGTATTTGGTTTTCAAAAAAGCTGGCACTGAGGGTTTCAAAGTTGAGATCAATTACATTTGCATCCTGTTTCAAAGTTGAGATTAATCACATGTACATCCTTGAATACAGGTGAAATTCCTTGTGAGAACTCATTGCTGAGACAAGTATCAAGTCTTTTAAGGAGATTGCCAGCCATTGAATCAGAAAAATTTCAAGATGATTTCTTGATGGTGAGTGATGTCTGTTTATTTTTTTAGATTAATTATCATGTCTTCTGTGATAATGGTCACTGTTTTTAGCCTTTTGTAGAAGTGTGCATCAGATGCTTTTCTATCTAATATGCTACCTTCAAACCGAGATTGGCTTAGTATAACTTAGGGATTGACAAATACATGCATCTGATTAGAAAATCATTGTGATGACTTTAAAAAATAAAATGACCGTCTCTGTTGGGTAAATGAGAAGTGAGTTTTTCTTATAAGAAGATGTAATTTATTAATCCAGTAAAAAGAGAGCCAGAGGTTTTCAGGTATCAAGTGTGGTTTTATTTGACCACATCTTACACAATCCTCTGAGCCGATCTTTACCCTACAAGCCCATGGTCAAAACCTGGTCTGTTAATAACAAGGGAGCTGATAGTGATTATATATGTGACTGTACGAGTGAAGTTTGGGCATGATTAAATGAGGGTTAATGGTGAAGGGATGGGTAATGAAACAGTGATAACTTCACTTGGTTTCAGACTGATCATGTGGATTCTAGAGATGAATAAACATGTTTTTTCTTTAATTAAGTTGTACCATAAATCTTGAAATGCTAGTTGATATCATGTTAGAGTGTTAATGCACATTATACTATTTGGACATGATCCACCTATGTGCTCAGAAGTAAGCACATGCTTTTGCAATGTATGCCTTATTTACCAGTTTTGCTTTCCAAATTCAGATCTTACCAGATTATGAGAACACTATTAGGATTATGAAGTCATTTTTAACCTATGGATTTGATTTTCAATTTTTTTTGCAGGAATACAATGACACGCTATTGATCGCCTACTTAGCCATGTTCACCAACTGCTCGAGGTATGATATATGGGTGTTCTTTTGTGTGATACAAACCTGTCTTGTTTTTGTTCCATTTAAAAGGTTCTGCTTTTTTTGTATCAATAAATTTGGCATGACTACATCTTGATAATAAAAAGAAAAGGCAACATGCGGTTTCACTGAGGTGGAATTCCAAAGGCATAATTTAGACGCTTTCCTTCCCTTCAGTGTGTTTTAGCGTAAAGTGGCTGTCTCAAGGCTTGAAGGGGCAATATTGTGATGGCAAGCCAAAGTTCTGATTATTGTGCCATGCAATTGCCTCTTCCTTAAGATAAATACAAATAATTTGAGGGAACATGTAGCTCAAGGAGCGTCAATAGCATACCTTGATTAATCAGACTATTCTAGATAGGGATTAGCGACGCTCTTCCGACCTTATAAACTTTTAACCTGATTGTATTACTTTCAAAGAAAAAGAAATCAAAGTAGAGGCTAATCATGATCTCCCATCTAGCAAAAACTTATCAGTACAGCTGCGTGCCAATGAAATAGAATGTCTTTACTGAACTAGATCTGTTGACTCAAAAGATGGTGCGAGCATATGGTACTAGGAATGGCTTCGGCTTCTAGTACCTATTTATATCCTTAAAAGTTAGAACATGCATATGTGCATACCTGAAGCTTTCATATGACAGTATATGCAGACACTGCAATTAACAAATTTACTAGCCATATTGTTATAGAATGGTTTTTCAGTTGATGTGTCCTGATTGTATCTTTCATCCTTGATTTTTAACACAACATTTTCCCTCTTTTCCTCCCCTTTCTCCAGCACGATGAATGAGCTAGTGGACAAATTCAACACTGCCTATGACAGGCACAGTCGAAGGGGTGGACGAACTGCTTTCATCTGAAAGCTACTTGCTCTCTAATGGCAGTTTTTATCAAGACTTGATAACCATTTAAGAATTGAGTGATGCCGTTTTGTTTTCATGTGCATAGCACATAGAAGCTTTAGGAATTATATCTGCCAGAAAATGAAACATTCAGAAAGAAAAATATAAATCTATCAGATTTTTCTTTGCTTCTGTTTTCTATTCGGCTTCCACTTTTTGCATCGTTTGTTTTCATTCAATTATCAAATTAAATAATTAGTCTTGGGTGCAAAAAGATATGGTTTCAAAATGGTCCTCCGTGAACAGTGATCATATGTTGATCAAAACGAATGAATCATCAATGAGATGATTGATATGGAAACTTGAAACCAAGTTGTGGAACGCGGAAGCAATTTAACACATTACCAGGAAGGGCACCAGAACACGAGCTCTTTGATGGTTATTTTATATCTTTATTTCTTTAACTAAAATGTATTTGTCTTTTATCATCTGTATTTTCTATTTCAAGGCAGCAACTAAAATGGCCTAAAGACCAATTGCAGTCGATCATAGTGCAGTCCTGTCTTCTTTGACGATGTTGCGGGAGTGGGCGAGGACAAGAAATTTCCCCTTCAAGGACGGGGCCATGGCCAAGTCACTTGTTACGAGAATCATTTTTCGTTCCATTAAATGGACATGGCCAGGTCTTCCTCTTGTTGGACTAAGCTCTCCATGTTTTTCATTTCGCCTTTTCGTCAACCACCACACCATGCCACAAGCATCTGGCTCTGTAACAGAAAATCTAAAACCTTGAAATTTGGAATTGTAGTTGGTGCTTTCAAAAGCCCAACTGGTACCTGTTGGGGAGTGGGCCCAAATAGAAATTTGCTAAAATTCAATTTTTTCCTTAACTTGACCGTGTCAAGAGATCCATGCTTTAAGAACTTCAAAAGTGACAAATTAAATACATGTACAATTCAACTTTAAAATCATAACATGAAAAGGAAGTTCAAACATATCAAAGTAATTCTGTTTTAGGGAGAATGGAACTGCCATCCATCATGACATTGCATTTCACATCCATCCAAACACAAAGTCAGCCATGGGCGTTCCTTCTGAATTTCAGTAATCATGGTGTCTTCGTTACTTATTAAATGAGTTTTCCCAATACCAATCCAATGCAGTCCACGAAATAAAGGCTTCCTTAGAAGTTTCAGTGCATCAGCAGATAGCCCAACACAGTTGAAAATATCAACTCGGCAAAGTTGTTTACTTCTGTCTTGTGACCTTCTCTTTGTAGCCAGTGCTCGCATAGCCAAATCAGTCACATAAAAGCAACTCCTAATGCACAATTCAGTGATCTCTCTACCAAAGGTTGCAATAGTAAGAATGCCATTATCTGATATTCCTGGCATGTAACCTAAATCCAGTGATGACAATGTTTGCGCAATTGCCCCACCACCACACAGCAAAAAAGAGATTCCTTTGTCAGTTATCCTCTTACAGCCTCTAAGACACAGATACGAAATGGGTGTGTTCCCCTGACCAATAACTGATAAACCACTATCGGTAATGTCAGCTCCTGTGAGATTCAAAGTCGTTAATCTTTGAAGACATGAAATGGAGCTGAGGCATGAATCTGCTACACTCTTGCAGCCACAAAGGTCAAGCACCTCCAGGCTCCTAGAAAAGGCCAATTTCTTAACAGTTTCACTTGTTATGAGCCCGCAGGACAATAGTCTCACTTCAACTAGGGTACATGGGGCTTGGATGAGATCATGAAAGGCCAAGTCTGACAATAAAAAGGCATTTCGAACTTCAAATTTCTTTAGCTTCTGGCAGGTGTGCAGCAAAGATGCAAAGCCAGCATCACTAACTTTAGAGAATCCACTGAGCCTCACTGATTCTAAAGCCTTGCACCTCTGTGAAAGCAGAAACATCCCCATATCATTTATTCTTTTAAATGATCCTTGGTAGTTCTGCCTACTACGTTTAAGGGAGAGGTCAGTCAGGAAATGACAAGAGCCTAAGAAATGAAGCCCGCCATTGGTCAAATCGAGGCCAGGTAATGGTTCCTTATCTGGTCTGTCTTCAAGATGCAACTCTACCAGAAGAGGAAGAGAGTTGGCTATAGCGACAAGTAGCCTGTCCGTTATCACATCTAAGAGAAGTGACAAGAACTGTAATACAAAACCAGAGGACGATGGTGATTTGGAAACACTGAGTCTGTTTGCGAGATGGATTGCATTATTTTCAAGCATCGGTTTCAACTTGAGAAATTTGATACTTCGTGGCAGGGAGAATTCAATTGACTGGAAAGCACTCGCATCAACTTCTGTCCCCTTGATCTTTAGAGAGAGACGCTATCGTTAGAGAAGACAAAAGCATCAGCCGACAGGGAAATTACACATTCATATATGAAAATAGAACAATTTTGGAGCAATAAATAAACGCAAATGGAATGGAAACAATTTCACCTCCAAATACTGGCACTTGTTAAGCATGTAGGCAACATTCTTTCTGAACAAAATAGGAGGTGAGCCATGGTCTGCGAATTCAACTGCAAGCACCCTGACACCCCAAACAAAATCTTCTCCATTAATATAGACCATTAGCTGAATTTTTCACTTTAATCAGTAATTGGTACTTGATATTTTAAAAGTAGTAACCGGAAAGAGAGTGGTAGTGGCTGATCAAATGAAAAAACACAAAACTTTTAATGAAAGTTCAACTTTTTAAAGAAAATTGCTCCATAAGATAAAAACACCAATAAAGAGTGAGAAGAAAATATCATAACCATTTTAATCAGTTGCTAATTAACATCATCCCCAAATCGTTAATATTAATAATGTTAAAAAGACTAAAAGTTGCTTTATTTACCTGAGAAAGGGGCAGTTAGTTCCTATAGAATTAAGAACTGAAGAAGAGAGTAAAGAGCAGCTAAAAAGATTGAGCTGTTGGATTTGTGGAGCCAAAAAAGGGAGGAGCGACGAACCATAGAGGCGTTGGCAATTAAGGGTCAGTGTATTAAGGCTCTTAAACCGACTCAGGATGTGATAAAGAGCGTGTTCATCAATTGATACAATGGAGAGATCGAGAGAATCCAGGTAAGGAATGACCTCGGTGTCCACGGAGAAGCGCAGGGATTTGCTGACACAAGCCACTGTACACAGTGTCTCCAAATCCAACATCTTCCACAATATCTCTTCGTTGATCAAACAGCTCGGCAAACCATCCATCATCTCCACCTCTATCTCTCTCTCTCTTCCTCTCTCTCTAAGAACAATCTATCAAAAAACATCGATCCCTCCAGCGGCTGGTTGCTTGTACTTCAATATTTGCTCACTTCATGGGTTTGCTTGGGCCTATCAGGGCCCTTTTAAATCTAAATTATATTGATATTTTTTTAAAAAAATAATTTTTGAAGTGTTTTTTTTTATTATTATATTAATTTTTAATTTTTTTTTATAATTTTAACTGCTGTTATTAAAAATTAATATATAGATTTTCATGTATTTTTAATAAAAAATATTTTCAAAAAAGTATCAATAAATACATATTTAAGTTTTGATAATAGATCTTTTTATCAACATAAACAAATCATACATGTATTACAACCATGAATGTTTAAAAATAAATGTGGGATTTATAATAATTGCATTATTTGACCCAATTTAAGCCGTTGTAATCAAATAATATAATTATTATAGGTGGCAGTAGATAAAAATACTTAAAAAATAGATATTTCATGTTGAATGATGGGTTGAGATTTTTAAAATCCAACTCATATATCTTATATTTCTTTTATTTTTATATTTAATAATTCATGGATTAAAATGCTTGGACTCCAGAGCTTTTGTTAGTGAACTATTTTTTTTTAGATTTATTTAACATAATAAAATTTCTTATCATTTTGTTGGAGGGAAGGGAGAGGTAACTAAAATTTAATATATAATGGTGTAAGGTATGAAAATTAAGCATAATATTGAGAATATCTGACACTTATAGTCCATGTGATAGGTTGGCCTCTAAATACAAATCCAAAAAAATTCAATATAAACTCAATTTATAAATATTTATAATATTCATTTCCAAAAAGTTGAATTATATCCCAAGCCATCTATATCCATGCTCCTGCTTCACAGCCGAAAAAACACCGTGCTTATTTATGGAGCTACCGCACTTGACATGTTACTAATTGCTTTGTAAAGGTACAAATACAAAGAATTGTTATGGTGCGGCGGGAAATTGATTCCTAAATTAAGTTTATTTGATGAAAACAACGCTACATATAACGGAGAAGAAACATTTTCCCAAAGTGACTAAGAATCCATCCCTACTAGCATTGCATGGTGTTGGAGAGGATGAACTAATAAGTGGAGGCTCAAAGAGACAGTTCGCATTTTGATATGAGAATGCCATCACTGTCAGCATACAGCCATTCCCCGTCACAAATCAAGGTCCCTCCAATGTGAACCGCCACATGCTTCTCACCAACGCCCTTTTTGTAGGATTTCGTAGGATGCGATCCCAAGGCCCTGACCCCTATATCACACCCATTGATCTCATCTACATCTCTTATGCAGCCATTGACTAGAATCCCAGCCCACCCCATTGTCTGAGCCAGCTGCCCCAGGTTCCCTCCGACCAAAGCACACCTCATGCTCCCCCCTCCATCAACAACAAGAACCCTTCCTTCACCTTCGGTTTCAAGAAGCTCCCTCACCAACACGTTGTCCTCGAACACCTTAAGAGTGGCAACGGGGCCCGAGAATGCCCGGCTCTGGCCATATATCTTGAAAATGGGGGGCAGAACTCGCAAGTCACCCGATGCCAAGAGTGGTACGTTGGAGTCACAGGCTTCAGCAGTTGTGATGAAAGCCATGTATAGCTAGATTACTGAATTCCCCTGCAGTGAAAATGAGAACAGATTAGATGTGATGACCGAGCAGTAATATCATTGTAATTGTGATTTGCAAAACTAATTGGATTTAGAGCCTCGCTATAGCCTGGATAGGGGAAGGGGGTGTAGCTTCAAGATAAGATTAATAGATAAGTGAAAAGGTAAACAGATTATTGTTGTGGAATTGAGTGGTGGAGTAGCACACACATATAATTAAGAACATGAATTAATTTCAAGCTACATATATGCATACATGAGTGCAAACACAGTATATAAGAGAGAGTAGTCCTAGTTTAGCTTGTAGTAAGGAGACAGAACCAAAGACAATTAGGCAGAATCAAGAGACATGTGGTAAGGAGTATAGCTGTGGATGTGAGCAGTACCTAAAGACATGGATAGAAAGATAGAAGAATTGAGAGTAGAAATTACCTTACTTTACAATCAAGAAAGCAGCTGTTGAGTTGAGAAGGAGAGAGTTGTAAGCAGCAGCAGCTCGCACCGACTGTCTCTCACCCTTTCTTTCCTTCCCTGTAATATATTTTTCTTGGCGGGGTCTGTGCCTTTCTTTGTTGCTATGTCCATGTATTTATCTATCTAATCCAAACCCATCAACAACTTAGAAAAGTGTGACGGAGGAGATGTCCTGTTATTCATGTATATCATCAATGTTCCACGCACGCCCTAATAGAAAATATAGAATAGAAACCCACCGATGCCAGGGGGTGCTGTTTTGACCACCACCTAATTAGAGAGAGAGAGTCTGCTAATTAAACTTAATTAGTACGCTAATCATCTTGTCTTGTGAGTAGTAGATAGGTCCAAAGAAAGACAAAAGGACAATTAAGAAGTTTCGACGAAAACCAACAACAAGAAGCAACCCATGAATCTAGTATTTGTCTTGGTCAGCGTGCCACTCTCTCTTTCTTTCTCCCTTCCGTCCACCTTCACCAAGCAATTTATCTAGTTTTTCTTCCTTTTAAAATAGTGTGGATGAGTAAAGGCTGTGCTTTTTTTTTTTTTTTTTTAATATTAATTTTGGTTCTAATTTTTTTGTTTTTATTTTTAAAATAACCTAAAATTTAGTCTCGTAAATTTTTATTTCTCTCAACACCTGGGCCGTCATCCCCCTTACAGTTTTGGACCTTTACTCGAACCCTTTACAGGCCTCCATGATTAATCAAGCCCACCATTTAGTTTCTCCAGGGTCCAATATCGGCATCCTCTCCGATCTGAGATTTCAAGCGAGCAGAAGAAATAGGCTCCCATGATTTGTTAATTTTCCAGCACAACATGCAATGGAAGGTTTGGGATTTGAATTTATGATGGATTTATTATCCAATAAATGGCAACAGGCAGGTCTCTCACTCACCGCTAGCGTAGCAGCAGCGGCTCCTTTTTCTTTTGTTTTTTTTTCTCTATAGATTGCTAAAAAGTACTTTTGTGCTGTGATAACGTTCACACATGCCTTAGAAGATAAGGTCCCTCCCGCAAATCTCAATAAAAATATTAATTGGACTGATATATCTTTATTTCTTACTAATAATAACACAATCATTTTGGATAATACGATACCATGTTTTTTAACATTTCTAGTAAATATATTGTTTTATTTGATAATTACAATTTTATGTGGTCGAATATCTATTTCTTTACCTAAAAAAATTATATTTGTAACTGTATTTGTCTCGAAGTATTAGTTTTCAACACTAGTACGTACTAATGTATAATTGTTGAAGCAATTTTACGTGTATTAATAAAGAAGAAACATTAATACTCGAAATTTAGATATTGCGAGTTTTAAGGTTAGAAGGGTTAACGTGTTAAGTTCTTTATGAATGAATCCTCGACGATGAATAAAACAAAAACATATCAACTACTTGACAAAATATTGTGTTTCTCAGAGATCACATATTAAGTTGTTGCTCATGGACGGTCCAAATCTCAGGGTCCATTTTGGTTAAACTAATCCACGGCCCACGAACTCAAACTCTTTCTTTCATCGTGGGAAACTTGCAGCTGTGATCATTTGATAAAAGCCGAGAATGATACTGTGGTGAATCATATCACACATCATATCACGAGCGTTTCAAAGAATATATTTACATGGCATGATGAAAATCCATGAGAGGATATTGATTGTCCATCACAGATGCTTTCACTCATAATTTGGCCGGTTCCTAATGTCAAAGCAAAAGGCTGGCTTCTCAAATGGAAGAAGAAGGAGGAGGAGGAGCAGAAGAGGATGATGCATCAAATCCGCTGTGATCGAGGCCTAAACGAGGAAATTAAAGAGACCGATCCGATCGGGCATCCAGGGGCCCTTGCCCCATGGAAAGAAAAAACACATAAAAAAAAAAAAAAAAAAAAGAGTGGTTCCCACTCTGTACTCATTTTTTCCTTGAACGATGATCTTACTTTCCAATCCTGTAATTACAAACTTACAAGTGGTAGAGGTAATAAATCAAACAATCATGATCCCACCAGATATGGATGAACAATAAAGTTGGTACATCACTAATTATGCTCGAAACAGTAAGAAAAGGTGGTTTAATGCCCTATTAATGGAGTCCCACATGAACAGTATAAATCTGAGATGCGATCCAAATTAAGATCGACGAACAGGTAAAACTGCCAGCATGCATGTAATGTCTGTCATTACTATTATTTTCATATCAATATCTTACATGTATAATATGCATTCCTTGAACTACCTTAAAAGCACGCACCCTTTAATATCAATTTAATTAAAGCATGCTTTTTTATCTCCTCAAGGAAAAGAGAGATTCAAAAAATGTTAAAAGAAAATGAAACGATAAGAGAAATGTCCAATCTTGGGAGGTCATCTTTTCTTGTGCAAACAGCGCGCATGCCGAACCCTAGATATTGCATAAAAGGGGTGCCGTGCTTATGCAAATCTAGGTGTGGACTGTGGAAACTAATAGTATTCGGAAGACGTCTTTTCGAAGCTAACCAATTCCAACTAACGTCCCTACCACCTGCATTGAATTCTCACATACACATATATATCTTGGACACATTTTCAAAGAAACTTCCCCCTCCCTTGCAAACGCTCTGTACACACGAAGAAGAAGAAGAAGAACTACTCCTACTACAAGTCAAATATTTCGGAAGGGCCCAGTCCTCGATCCCTTTCACTGATTGCTATTACTGTTACCATCTAGACGCCCTTTCCTGCTTTTTCACCCACTTAATTAGACCTGGGGGAATATTATTGTCTCGTCAAGACCATGGTGTCCTCTCTCTCTTCGTTTGCCTTCTCTTATGGGGGGTGACTGACTCCACCACCACGCCACCCCTTTCAAATTTTCAAAAGAGAAATCAAATGCCTTCATTCAAACGAAACGGGCTCCCCCACGTCCTACGGCTAGGGGGATCAAATCGGTTGTATTGTCTCATCTGTATGACCAAATTAATTACTGATTCTTGTAAGAAATATTAATTATACATGAGAAAGAAGAAGGCAATATATATACACCCCATGAACCAATCGTTACGAGCAGATATTAAGCATGCAATTAAATGAACGAATTGTTGAAAAGAAGTACGCTCGTGTGGTAAAATGTAAAGGAAAGTCGGGGTTCCAGTTGCAGCAAGCAGTAGCTAGAAGCAGTTAATGACGACTAACATTGATGCCAAGCAGTCTTCTTGGCTCTGGTTGCAGGGACACACACACACACCTGAAAGGCTGAAACTTGATAAACACTTTGGTGATCATTTAAAAAAGAAACAACTAACAAGGAAGATATGCAAGTCTACAATGAGAAAAAAGAAAAAAAAAAAGAACATATAAAAGGGATGGTCCAGAAATCTGCCTGCTTTCTTTGCGAGGATTCCGCTGTTTTCTATCGAAAAAGCATATGCTTATTATTATTTTTATTAATCATCATTGTCGTATTTAATTTCTAGTTTAAGCTTCACATATTAATTAATATATCTCTATGTAAAGTTGATGATAATAAAGTCTCAAATTTCTACCAAATTATCTATCCATCCTACATGGAAAAGGACCTCGTCTCATTTCTGTTCATGCGTTGTGGGGCTTGTGACTTGCGAGGGGGGGGGGGGCTTTTCTTTTCTTCTTCTTTATACGTGTAAAGTACGAATCTATATGAGACCGTATGTGGATTTCTCTCTCTCTCTTTTTTTATCATTATATATCATCATCATCCATTGAAATCTACATTTCTAAAAATATCTTCTACACACATCAATTTAGTATATTTATAAAAATAAAATCTCTCAATCACCAACTCAAAATTAAAATTAAATTAAAAAGTCGAAATATATCAAAACTATCTCAACTCCAAACTTATCCTATTATATATAATATTCTATGAGAAACGAGAAAACACTTGTAACTAGGAAAGGGAAGGATAGGATGCACTCGTGTGGTGTGAATATAGAGACAAAATGCTTCCCCACGCCCCCCCTTCATCTTCATATATGATTTGGTGCTTTACAACCAAAGCCAGAATTAATGCATGCCAGATACATCCATCCATTATAATTCATAGCCATCTAGCCCGACGTCCCGCGCCCCGTGCCTGCCTGCCTATGCTTAGTTTTCTATTAATAATTTGTATCATCTTCCAAGAATATTTAATTAAGGATTTCTATACATGTTGGTAATTATATATATATATAGACATACGTGTGTGTGTGTGTGTGTGTAGAGAGAGAGAGAGAGAGAGAGCAGTCTGCGTATATAGTATAGGGAACCCACCACTTTCCAAGCAAAATGTTGTCCCTTCCTATACATCCGATATCCCTATGCCAAGGGATTCTCTATTTTAAAAAATAAAAATAAAATAAAAATCTTACATGCTAGGGTTTTATAATCTAATTAATCCTTCTTTCAGTTTCATCATGATGTAAGATTGATGCGCATGCATTCTCTTATGCTGCCTTATCTAATTAATTAAGTCTCTTTTGGTTCATGCACACACACAATAACCATTGACCTAGAACTAGACAACAAACAACTACATGTATTTTTTCTCTCTTAATTTCTCTTTGGGTCTATATCCTACCTAACGTTACTACTTCATATTCTTCGGTGGTTAGGACGTTGTTCTATTTCTCATTCGCCATGGCTTCAGCTACAAAATTAGGAAATATTATAAATGTAACAAGGGAATAATCCATTAACAGCGTTGCCCTTACAGTCGTCGGTGCTTCCTTCTTGCAACCTAGCTGATCCATGTATTGTATTAAACAGTAAGCAAGAAGAGGTGACGAGTTGCCTCTCCGGCGCTCCAGTACTCCAACTCAACAGGTATTTATATGTTATGAGCAGAAATATATACTTGAGTCAGAACTGGATTGAATCTCCGGTCTTTCAAATGGAATTCGGTGACTAAATCAAATCATCATCGAAGATTATTTGGGGATAATAAAAAGTAAAAAAGAAAAGGAGGGGTGTGGTGGGGGGGAAGTAGTCAATAATATATAGTGACAAAAGGGGTGAGCTAGCTCGCTAGTGTCCCGTGCCATGCTGAGATGCATGTTGGGGCAAAGAGCTACAGTTTTCTAGTTATTATACATGATGAGTGCCTTGTAGTTTACTTAGAACCTAATTTAATCAAATTAGTCTGATGGGAAATGTGAAGAGAAAGGAAGTTTTGGATACGGACACTGTACAAGTGTACTGTGGAGAATTAATGAAGTGATAAATGGAATGGCTGTTTTTGGTTTCTAGCACTCTTTTTTTTTAAAAAAAATTGATAAAATAACATAATTGTAAAAAATCAGTAAAATAGAATAGTTTGTATGTGTTACTGTGATTAAGAAATGCTTGTTATTTAATTTGTTGCAATTTATAATAATATTATTTAAAAAAAAATTAAATGGATACGAGAGAAAAAAATAAAAGAAAAAATAAAACTATAAAACCATATTTAATGTTGATATAATTTAAAAGATCTTGCTGAAATAAATTAAAGGATATTAAAATAGATTATTAATAATAACTTGAGTGAATCATTCTGTAGATAATTTTTTTTTTTTTTAGTATAGTTAAATTTATAGATGTATTAGAAGATGCTTGTAATATTTAATGGGAGCTTCGTTCAACAATTGTTTTTTTAATCTGAATTATTCCTTCAGTTTTTTCAATTGATTAAACTATTTTTTTTTTTAAATCATAAAATATAAATAAATAGATAGAGAGACGTACAAGCAAGACAAAAACTCCTCTGGCTCCTGCTCCTGGTCCAAGAAAAGGTACACACAGTTTGGGAGAGAGAGAGAAGCACATCCAAAGTTTGACTGGACCCGAAAAATGAGAACAAAATTTTAAAACAAGTGGGGGGAGCAACAGATTCACATCTCCCACAATTCACTCTTCCCTTTTCCTTTTCTTTTCTTTTCTTTGCGCCCTCTCTCTCTCTCTCTCTCTCTCTCTCTCTGCTCCCTTGCCTGCCCCCGATGCACCACCATTCAACTTGTCCTCTTGAGAGACTCACTACTTCTAATATTCTATTCTCTCTCTCTCTCTCTCTCTCTCCCCCCCTTGTTCCTGAAATGTGTGTGCGTGTGAAGATGTCACTTTACTTGGTCTTAAGAACATGAATGAATGACATCTTTCCATTTCTTTCTTTAGTTTTTATGCCCACTTTCTTTCTTTCTTTTCATTTTCCCAAACGAAACGAAACGAAAACCCCCCCTTGCCGTGCACCTGGGCTGAGCAGCCTGCCTCAGCAGCCATACTTGTACTTGTTCTTGCCTTGCTTCCTTCAAGTGGTAATGCCATCGCTAGTACCAGGATATGTCTGTCACACGTCGGTAATGCTATCTGTCAACAAGTGACAGCCGACATTACTTTCTCTCTGCACATCGTACCCCTCCCCTCGCGCACACCCTCTTCTGTCTTCTTCCTTAACTGATCCTGTGATTTCCTTAGACTTAATTTGTACTCTACAAGCAACCATCACATCACCTTCCTCTACTTCATAACCACTCCAGGTAAGTAAATTTCTCCCCCCTCTTCTTCTCTTTTTTATTTTTCTGGGAAAAAGGTTTGGAATTTAGTCCCACACTACCTCTCTGTCGGTAAGGTTTCTTAATTTATTCTTAATTACTACTTTATTTTCTTTTATTTTCAGATTTTCAAGCAATAAGTCAAAGTTTGGAAATTTGGTGAAATATGAAACCCCAGAAGGAGATTTAATTAACAGCAGATCTCTGAATGCGCTGAGAAAATATGCTTCTTTGATTGCAAGGAAGATTCAGAGAAACTAACAGACAGAAGAAGGGAGTGATTAAGCTTTCATTTTCTCAAGATTGATTCAACTGCAATTATAATGCAGAGAGAGCTTTAGAGGGCTAAGTGAGAATCTTGCACGTTGAACCAAATCTGAACTCTCAGATTAACCCCAAAAGGCAAAAAATAAAAATAAAATGAAGAAACTCTGGAGGATATCATCACAAAGGCAACCACCCAAAGCCATGATTAGAATATTTGGTTATGTATTGCTGTTGCCGCTGTTATTTATGCCATCATCATCACAAGCCAGAGAGTTGTCTTCACAGCAAAGTAGCAATAATGAAGTTGTGGGGTTATTAGCCTTCAAGAAATCCTCTGTTCAATCTGATCCAAAGAACCTACTAGCCAACTGGTCTCCCAATTCTGCTACTCCATGTTCATGGTTAGGCGTCTCTTGCTCTCTTGGTCATGTCACCACTCTCAACCTCACCAAAGCTGGTCTCGTTGGAACCCTAAACCTCTATGACCTCACTGGGGCCTTGCAATCTCTCAAACATCTTTATTTGCAAGGAAATTCATTCTCTGCCACTGATCTTTCTGCTTCCCCATCCTGTGCTCTTGAGACTATTGACTTGTCTTTAAACAATCTCTCCGACCCTCTTCCAAGAAACTCCTTTTTAGAGTCTTGTATTCATCTCTCTTATGTTAATCTCTCTCACAATTCCATTTCTGGTGGTACCCTTCGATTTGGTCCTTCCTTGCTACAACTCGACCTCTCTCGCAATACTATTTCTGATTCTACCTGGTTGACCTATTCCCTTTCTACCTGCCAGAACTTGAATCTTCTCAACTTCTCTGATAACAAGCTTACTGGAAAACTTGGATCAACTCCCTCGTCTTGCAAGAGTCTATCCATTTTAGACCTATCATACAATCCATTCTCTGGGGAGATACCTCCTACTTTTGTTGCAGACTCTCCACCATCTCTCAAGTATTTGGATCTCTCACACAACAACTTCTCTGGCAGCTTCTCCAGCCTTGATTTTGGGAATTGTAGCAATCTTACTTGGCTCAGTTTGTCACAAAATAGGCTCTCTGGCAATGGATTTCCATTTAGTTTGAGGAACTGTGTGCTTCTGCAGACGCTTAACCTCTCCCGTAACGAGCTCAAATTCAAGATTCCTGGTTCCTTGTTGGGGAGTTTAACAAATTTAAGGCAGCTGTCTCTGGCTCACAATCTGTTTTATGGTGATATTCCTCCCGAGTTGGGACAGGCATGTCAAACTCTACAGGAATTGGATCTATCAGCAAACAAACTCACCGGTGGCTTGCCGCAAACTTTTGCATCGTGTTCTTCTATGCGGAGTCTTAATCTTGGCAAAAATCTGCTCTCAGGGGATTTCCTTAGTACTGTTGTGAGCAAACTTCAAAGTCTGAAATATCTGTATGTTCCATTCAACAACATCACTGGTACTGTGCCTCTGTCTCTTACAAAGTGTACCCAGCTTGAAGTGCTGGACCTCAGTTCTAATGCCTTTACTGGGGATGTTCCTTCTAAATTGTGCTCCTCGTCAAACCCCACCGCGCTGCAAAAGTTACTCCTAGCTGACAATTATCTATCAGGAAAAGTTCCACCAGAGCTTGGAAGCTGCAAGAGCTTGAGGAGCATTGATCTCAGTTTCAACAACCTAATTGGACCAATTCCCATGGAGGTTTGGACCTTGCCAAATCTCTTGGACTTGGTTATGTGGGCAAACAACCTCACTGGTGAGATCCCGGATGGCATCTGTGTTAACGGAGGAAACCTCGAGACTTTGATTCTCAACAACAATCTCATCACAGGAAGCATTCCGCAGTCCATAGGCAATTGCACCAATATGATTTGGGTTTCCCTTTCCAGCAACCGGCTTACCGGAGAAATTCCTGCTGGCATTGGAAATCTAGTTGACCTGGCTGTTCTCCAAATGGGTAATAATTCACTTTCCGGGAAAATACCACCAGAGCTTGGCAAGTGTCGGAGCCTCATTTGGCTTGATTTGAACAGCAACAACCTAACTGGTCCTCTTCCACCTGAGCTTGCAGGCCAAGCTGGTCTAGTTGTTCCTGGAATTGTTTCTGGGAAGCAGTTTGCATTTGTAAGAAATGAGGGCGGGACATCATGCCGAGGAGCTGGGGGATTGGTTGAGTTTCAGGGTATCCGGCCAGAAAGGCTGGAAAATCTTCCTATGGCTCACTCTTGCTCAACAACAAGAATTTACTCTGGCATGACAGTTTATACATTCACCACCAATGGCAGCATGATATTCCTTGATCTTGCCTACAACTCACTGTCAGGAGATATCCCTCAAAATTTTGGTTCAATGAGTTATTTGCAGGTCTTGAACTTGGGGCACAATAAGCTAACCGGAAATATTCCAGACAGTTTTGGAGGTTTGAAAGCAATTGGAGTTCTGGATCTCTCACACAATGATCTTCAAGGATTTCTGCCAGGGTCTTTGGGGACCCTCTCGTTTCTTAGTGATCTTGATGTGTCGAACAACAACCTCACTGGTCCTATCCCTTCTGGGGGGCAGTTGACAACTTTTCCTCAATCCAGGTATGAAAACAATTCTGGTCTTTGCGGTGTGCCATTGCCCCCATGCAGCTCTGGAGACCACCCCCAAAGTCTTAACACTCGGAGAAAGAAGCAATCTGTGGAAGTAGGTATGTTCATTGGCATCACATTTTTCATCTTGTGCGTCTTTGGTCTTTCATTGGCTCTCTATCGAGTGAAGAAGTACCAGCAGAAGGAAGAACAGAGGGAGAAGTACATCGAAAGTCTCCCAACTTCAGGTAGCAGCAGCTGGAAACTTTCAGGTGTCCCCGAGCCTTTGAGCATCAACATTGCCACATTCGAGAAACCTCTACGGAAGCTGACTTTTGCCCATCTACTTGAAGCTACAAATGGTTTCAGTGCTGATAGCTTAATAGGGTCTGGTGGGTTTGGAGAGGTATACAAGGCACAACTAGGAGATGGTTGTGTTGTTGCTATAAAGAAGCTGATTCATGTTACAGGACAGGGTGACAGGGAGTTTATGGCAGAAATGGAAACTATCGGGAAGATCAAGCACCGAAACCTGGTTCCTTTGCTGGGTTATTGCAAAATTGGAGAGGAGAGGCTTCTTGTGTATGAATACATGAAATGGGGGAGTTTAGAGTCTGTTCTTCATGACAGGTCGAAAGGAGGATGCTCAAGGCTTGATTGGGCAGCAAGAAAGAAGATTGCAATAGGGTCAGCAAGAGGCCTTGCTTTCCTTCATCACAGCTGCATACCTCACATTATCCACCGTGACATGAAGTCTAGTAATGTTCTTTTAGATGAAAACTTTGAAGCGCGGGTATCTGATTTTGGAATGGCAAGATTGGTGAACGCCCTAGAAACACATCTTAGTGTGAGTACACTTGCAGGAACTCCAGGTTATGTGCCCCCTGAGTATTATCAGAGCTTTAGATGCACATCAAAAGGGGATGTCTACAGCTATGGTGTCATACTTCTAGAGCTCCTCTCAGGCAAGAAGCCAATAGATTCCGCTGAGTTTGGTGATGATAACAACCTTGTAGGATGGGCAAAGCAGCTATATAGAGAGAAGAGATGCAATGAGATATTAGACCCTGAGTTGATGACACAAACATCTGGAGAAGCCAAATTATACCAGTATTTGAGAATTGCTTTTGAGTGCCTTGATGACAGGCCTTTCAGACGGCCAACCATGATTCAAGTTATGGCAATGTTCAAAGAGCTTCAGGTTGAATCTGAAAGCGATATCCTAGATGGTTTGTCATTGAAAGATGCAAGTATTGATGAATTCAAGGAGGAGTCTAGTTCATGATGTTTAGCCTTCGATTGGACTACAAGTTGTCTTTTGGCACCTTTAATGTGATTACCGACATGGAAGTAGTTATTTGCGCTGCTGAACTGGATATGGGCTAATCCTTCAAATTTCAGCTACTGTAAATAATAGAATGCTGAAATGACAGAGAAAAGTAGCCCGGAAACGGGGAGAGAACAAAGGAACAGGTCCTCCGGTCGCTAAACGATCAGTAACTTGATACTTTTTCCTTTTTTCCATTGATCATCATGGCTATTGCAAAAGACTTGAAACCTTGTCTCTTCACCACGAGCTTCTTATTCTGTCACAGTTTTGCTAACTGATGTTCCACTATTTGTTTGTTTATTTCCAATTATTGCTGTTTATAGGAAGCTATGATTTCAGAAATGAACACACTGTTTTGTAAAGTTGTAGTGATAGCATTGTTGGAAAGTAAACCACAGGAGTATTGCTTGCATTTAGTAGCTGATGACTAAATTTTATTTAGTTTTTGTAAACTGACAGTGGTGTGATGCTTGAACTTAACATTAAACTAAGTTTAAAAGACTTGGACTTGGTGTACAGCTCACCAAGTCTAAGTTGATGTATGCTAGACCCAATATGCTTGGACTTGATAGTTAGTACACAGGTGATATGGGTTTGGCATGTATGCCAAGTCCAAGATAACATGGATTTGATACACATATCAGACCTAAAGCATTTGAAGTTGGTTGTTAATCAAGTCCAAGATAATTACCAATCCTCCATTGGCATGTCTGGGAGAAGTGATTAACCTCATTTGGGTCTAACCTCAGGGAAGAACTCATTCTCTATAGACTTAGTTATATTTAATGTCTTAAACTTTAAATCTCTCTACACCTTTTTAGGTGTATAAAAGTCCTTCATGGATCTATCATATTCTTTTCAAGTAAGGAATATTTATCTTTTATTCGATACTATCAAGGTAATTACCCTGCAAATCTTTTTTTTGTGGACTATAAATACACCATAAGAGCTTTATGACAAAAGACTTACAATCTCCAATTCTCTATTGCATTTATATTTTCAGAGCATCTCTTTTTAAAATATTCTTGTATTTTTCTCTTTCTAAAAAAATACTTATTAAAGCATTAGAGAGTTTTCACCTCCACCAAAGAAGATCTTTTACAGGTACTAGCCATAAGCAACTTTGACTTATCAAAGGATCAAATATAAGCTATCGATTACCTTGGCTAGGAAGAATGGAGAAGATTGTCATGATCAATTGATCAGCCTGAGAGCCCTATTCTCATGCTAATTAGATTTTTTGAGATATCATCAATGATGCCATATGTGGGAAACTGATTAAAAAACAATTAGTTTCTACCTATAACGTGTTTTTAGCATTTCCAGGGCATTTATGGCTTATAACCAATACCCCTCAAGGCTAAAAAGCGGGACAAATCAATTTGTTGCCCCTGGCTCTCACACACAACTTGAGCTTCAACAACTCACTAGTAAGGTGCAACTCTTTACCCAGGCCGTATTGACAATCTTAGGGCAAAATCAAACCTTGTCACTACAACAAGTCTTAACACCATCAACAACCTATATTGGCTTAACACTAGGGCCATCAGCTATACCAAGAGCTCGTAGAAAATTACATTACTTATAGGAGACAAGACTGAATGATGTCAATGAAGGTTTCTTAAAGGATCAGTCACACCATTGTCATATCCATGGATAAAAGTGATCTCTCTAAGGGCAACAACTCCAACACGATGTTGTACAAGGAAACAATCAAGAATTGTCCCCGGAGGAAAGAGAACATTAAAAAGGGCCAACAACCATAGAGTGCAAAAATATATGGTATTATTATCCAATATCCGCCAGGTATGTAAACGCATCCCACCTTTTATCTCAAAAGGATGATGATACATTTTTTAACCAAGTTGTCGCTTCCACCTCTCTTAATCCTTTAAATGTGAAATAACATATTAAAGTATTGGAGGGCAACTGATGAGTTAATTTTATTAAGTTTTTTTTTTTTTTACAAACGAATGGGTCTTGCATGTATGTTAGACCTAATACACTTGGACTTAGCAATGCGCTAGGTCCAAGGTGGTATGGGTTTGACATGCATGTCAAACCTAATAAGCTTGGACCTTGAAGTTAGCCAAGTCCAAGACGCTTGGACTTGGCAGTACACCGAGTCTAAGGTGGCGTGGGTCTGGCATGCATGCCAGGCCCAATACGCTTGGACTTACAGGTCTCGTATGCATAACAGACCCGATACGCTTGGACTTGGAAGTACGTCAATTCCAAGGTGGCTTGGGTCTCGCATACATGTCAAACCTAATGCATTTGTTCTTGACAATATGCTAGGTCCAATGTGGTGTGGGTCTAGCACGCATGCCAAAACCAATACGCTTGGACTTGGTAGTTTGCCAAGTCCAAGACACTTGGACTTGGCAGTACTCTACATCCAAGGTGGCGTGGCATTGACTTGGTAGTTAGCCAAGTCTAAGGTGCTTGGACTTGGTAGTTAACCACATCCAAGATGGCATGGGTCTGGCAATACAATTGGACTTGGCAGTCAACCAAGTCCAATGTGGTATGGGTTTGGCATGCTTGTCGGACCCAATGTTCATGAACTTCGCAATGCGCCAAGTTCAAGGTGGTATGGGTCTAACATGCATGCTAGACCCAATATGCTTGGACGTGGCAGTCAGCCGGGTCCAAAGTGGCGTGAGTTTGACATGCATGCCAAACCCAATACACTTAGACTTGAAAATGCACCAAGTCCAAGGTTGCATGGATCTAGCATGCATGCCAAACTCAATACGCTTAAGCTTGGCAATGTGCCAAGCCCAAGATAACTTGGGATTGACACGTATGCCAGACATAAGGCGTTTAGACTTGGCAGTGAACTAAGTCAAATATAATTACCAATCCTCCCTTGGCATGTCTAGAGGAGTGACGAACCTTCCTTTGCTCTAACCTCAGGGAAAAAGCCTTTATAGGCTGAACTACATTTGACTTCTTAAACTCTAAATCTCCCTACACCTTTTTAGATGTATAAAAGTCTTTTATGGACCCACCGTATTCTTATCATATAAGATATATTTATCCTTCATTCAATGCTATCAGGGTAATTACCCTGCAGACCCTCCTTTTATGAACTATAAATACACCATGAGAGCTTCATGACAAAAGATTCACAATCTCCAATTCTCTACTGTATTTATATTTTCAAAGCATCTCTTTCTAGAATATTCTTGTATTTTTTCTCTCTAAAAAAAATATTTATTTGAGCATCAAAGTCCTCACCTTCACTAAATATTATCTTTTGCAGGTACTAGCCATGAGCCGTTTTGACTTGTCAAAAGACCAAATATAAGCTACCAATTATTTTGGTTAAGAAGAACGGAGGAGATTGTCAGAACTAATTGATCAACTAATTTTTTAATTTGGGAGCCTAGAGTTTTTGGAACATCATTAATAACATACTTGCATAACTATTCTATCACTAGACAATGTAGAATGGATTGAAGCAGAATATGATCCCCAAGCATTTGTTTTCCAATTAATCTCTGTAACATTCCAATTTCAGCATGAGGTTATCCCATTTGAAGCTATAAATCTAACCACCATTCTCCCTCCTCGTGAATCATGCCATGTTTAAAACCCCTACAAAACAAAGTTGGAACACAAACCATCCATTTAAGTGAAGCACCCTGGGGAGGTCGCTTAAGTCTATCAGGTTTCTTTTCATGAACACCGTACAATTTATATTCATTCAAAACGTAATAAGAAAGTTCAGGAAAAAAAAAACAGTGCCCTTGAACATCGCATAAAGAGACCTGTGAAGATTGTGGTAGTAAAAATGGAATAAAACATATTTATATTCTCGTTGTTGATAGCAGCAGTTCCAAACAAGCAGCATGTCAAGTAAAGCAATCTCTTCCAAGAACCTGTGCTTATCTCATTCGCTTTTTATCTCATTTTGCTTTCAAAGGCTCCTTGTATTTGCAGTGTAAAATGGAAAGAACTCAATAAATAAAGAAACAGGAAGCACCTCTTCGTTGGTCGGTGACATAAGCAAATGCTGGTGGTTTTTTCTGAGGAACCTCTCCAGCTGATGGCATCCTGCGTGTGTTAAGGAGTTCAAGGATGTTTTGGCCCATGATTATTTTGTCTGTTTAATTTAAGAAAGGTCTAGTACTAGGTTCCTGTTTAAGAATATGAATCTTCTTACCACCACTCATGTTTTTGTTTTATTCAGCTCCAAGAATCAAACACTCTCATGATGTTGTTGACAAAACTCCTATGGTGGATAATGAAGCATTTGTCAACATAAGCATGCATATATAAATCCTTCCTGGCTCATATATTCTTCGTGCCTAAAGCCCCTTAGAATGCTTTTGATTTTAGGAAGGAAAATGAAAAGAAACGTGGCCCACCAATACCATTCCTCTTTTCTTCAGTCGATTTTTCTTGTTTTCTCTTATAAATCCAAGCTGTGATCTGGTTCCTAATGCATCCATTATTAGAATTTCTTCATGCATAACAAGATTGTTTTTTTTCTTCCTTCCCTTTTTTGGCTCAAGGATAAGATTGTTTCAGTAATCCTCCTTGTTTCTGTCCCTTCTCGTGGCATTAGAATAATCACTCCTGATGTTGTTTGTTTTATAACCCATTGACTTTTGGTGTTTGCATCACAAACTAGCTATATTTCAGCGAGAAGCTCCAGCAGTTGCTTTGCGCTAAACTGAGCAGCTCCATGCTCCTGATCTGAGGTCCCCTCTGTGGCTTCCATAAATTTACATAATATAGCTGCATTGAAAGCATGATCTCCTGCACTCTGCTTCCCAATCACCTTCCACTGCCCCTTCAATCTAATCATTCATGGTCCTGGGTGATGGCTGCAAAACATCCCTGACTTGGAAAGGCCCACAGACAGGCATGTAACCCAAGTAAGGTGATTTTCCAGGCTCAATATGGGCCCAGAAAATGCATACATCTATTTTACAGGCTGCAGCTCTCAACTGTTCTTGACATTCCAAGAATGGGGTCCATATGGCCCACTGGCAAGGCAACAGAATATATATTGAAATTATTCAGTCATGGAATTCAGTCCAAGGAGAGGTCCCATTGACAGGGAAACTGGCTAATTCTCTGACTCGAGGCTCACATAAAGAGTCCAAGATTGGCTTACATAAAGAGTCCAAGATTGGGTTCCAGCATCCCAATCCCGGCCTTTTTGAGGTCCCCACCGATACTCCCTTTTTATAATTTACTGGGTCTGTGGCAAAAAATGGAGACAAATAGATTGTGAAAGTCACGCTGCAGCCTGCGGGCTATAAACCGGGCATGGTCTCCAACATGAATTAAGCTATCCTGAGCAACAAATTTTGAAATTGGCTTTGGTAAAAGTTGAGGTCCATGTGGTCTCTTCTTCATGAGAATATGTTCACAAACATATTAGAAGTCAGAGGTACGAAGTAGCTAGCATGGATGTATCTTTTGTAACCTCTGATGTTTCTTCCATTTCTATGTTTGTGAAGGTTCCCCCAGGCATGGTGACGTTATGGTAATTTTAGTGGGTTTTAAAAAGTAAGCCTTTTTTTTTAAAAAAAAAAAAAAAACTATAAATTATAAATTATTTTATTTTATATATTAATTAACTAAATATCCTCAAAACTGCAAGAAGTTTGTTTAAATAGTAACCTAAACAAGCCAAAGCATGAGTCCTTGAAGAGGGATCCACATGCGAATTGAATATGATCTGTGAAGAAAACATTGGTGTCACCAAAACAGTATCAAGAAAAGAAAAGACAAAGACTTGGTCAAAGAGTATCTTTTTGACTGGGAAGCGAGGCGAGGTGGGGGGGAAAGAAGGGCACATCTCCATCGTCTTTCCTGATCAAGATATATTAATAATAAAAAAGTTAAACAGGGAAAATGTAAAAAGATTTCAAGAGGGAAATCAAAGAAGACTGAAATGCTGTTTGTTAGCTGGTAATGTGATGCAGTGATAAATAATTATATCTGTAAATGGCATATTATTTCCGTATCCAAACAAAACTTGCATCTCCTGTGTACTGTAATTATACTGTACTTGATGCCAGTTTTCTGCTCCTCCCTCCCTGCTAGCATATATTATTATTTCTCTTCTTCTTTTTTGACTAAATCAACTGACTGTTTTTCTTTTCAACTTTTGCTTTCTAATCATGGCGTATATAGTCCATGCAGCACTGACAAAGTCTCAGTCAAGTCCTCCCTGGCTACTTGTTGCCGGATTCTCCTTGTTTTTTTTCCTCTTTTTTTTCTTTGGTCTGTGCTGGTGAATTAAAGATGCTGGGAGATTTAAAACGTCAACTGCTGACCGGGATAAGTAATCCAGTAGGCAAATTGCAGGGCAGGATGGGATTGAGGCCAAATTAACAAAAGGGAAGATTAATTACCGACAAAACCAGCGAATAAAGCTTGTAATATTCAGCTAGCTAGCTAATAGATCAGTGCCATATAGAACCATCCAGGGAGCAGTAGCAGAAGGAGTCACGTCTCGTGATTCTGAGCGTGAATGATTGGATGGAACCAAGAAAAGAGGTGAAATATTGTATTCGGTGGATGACAGTATCGTGTCACGGTTGATCTGATGATCACCGAGTTTCTTGAACAAGAAAGACGTAAAGCTTGATGAAGATTTGGCAACGTTAAATTGTGAGTGACATGATAGCGTTGTTGGTGATTGCTAGGTTGGGATGGACATCATGAACAGAAAAAGTTAGGCTCTCCAGCTGGGCGAAGAAGTACACTTGATACATAGTCCCGCGCAGCCACCATGCACCTGAATCTTTCTTGCATATGAACACCACTGATCCTGTGCTAGCTAGATTCGCATCCTCAAATTAAGCTTCCACAAACTAGCTGGGTTTCAGGGAAGATAAATCGATGGATCAATAATATTCACGTGATCATTTCCCTTTCCCTTTTTCTTTTTCCTTTTTTTTTTTTGAATGGTTGGCATCGAACGAGCTTATATATAAATTAACTGCTATATTTTTCAACGATCTTAATTAAAAGCGAATTCAACAATACCAGAGCATAAATAAATATAATATTCAAAGGAGGGGGGAGGCCAGAACGAGCCACGTACGTACAATTCCCTTTGACAAGATTAGAGAATTGGATCCTCTCTGTGTGTTCTTAATTTCCAGTCTAGCTAGCTAGGAATATATATATATATATATATATATATATATATATAGCTGGAGTCCTTTCATTGATGCGATCTACGTACTTAAGCAAATGGTGGAATGAAAAACCATCCTTTAAGTCCATCGTCCGAGCCAAGGAAGATGGTTCCAAAAACGTGGGCTAACCTTTCCGTTTGTCCTCATCCTACTCCATGGCCATGCATCTTTGGGGGCTCCGTTTATTCACAACGCAACAATATATATCTCTGAAGATTACTTGAAAATCGAATATATATATATATATATTAGACCATAACAATCCTGAAATTCCATTTTAATTAATTAGAATGTTGTCTCGTTTTTTTTTTTTGATTTACATGGGTGTCCTGGCCATTTGTGCATACCACGACTAATCTTACGGCCCACTAAACATCTGCAAACCTATGAGTATGTAAAGCCAGACGTGCACAGTAAAGTTTGAACCCTGATAGAATGGAAAGGAACAAACCCTTTCCACCACTAGGCCAAGACCTCAAATGCACTTAAGATAACCATTTAAGCTAGGAAGATAACCACTTAAGCTTGCTTGAGGCAGCTTCTGCGACTACGGTTTTTGAGAAGTAATTTTTTTTAAAAAAAAACTTATTATTTATAGCTCTTTCTGGGCAAAAATAATTTGTTTTTAATATAATTTATACAGAACTATATATATATATATATATATATATATATATATATATATATAATTAAATAAATGTGTAGCGTTGGGGTGTCGAAAGCAACACCACACCGCGAATGTGAAATTAAGATGTTATAACCACCTCAAACTCCTCGTGGACAACCACCAAATAAATCAATCATCCGTCAATCGCGGTGTGGTGTAGCTTTACGTATATTTATATATATATATATATATATATATATTCATTTTATCCTTAACTAATACCTATCTATAATGCAAAATCCCAAATCCCACCCACCCTCCCTCCCTCCTCTTTACTTAATTTATCTTTGATGCCTGTTTGGTACTGTCTACTATTTTAAAGTTTTTTTTTTAATATTGATATATTAAAATATTAAAAAAATATCAATTGAATTTTCTTTTAAATAAATATAATTTAAAATACAAAAGTTAGTTCACACCCTTTTTTTATTCTCTATTCTAGACAGTTTAATATTATGATAATTTAGATTGTTTTTTACTTATAAATATATTATAATAATATTTTTTTATTTATTAAAATCCCTTGTAAACTTCAACCATATAAAAAAGTAAATTTGATTGGATCGCGGTACGAAGCAGCGCCTCAACAAACCATGTCAGAACTCGGAGGACAACAACTGACCTGGAGCCTCCACATGGCGGTGTCTCATTGGCTCTCTCGAAAAGGACCCTGCCGTTTGTTTTTAATTAATGGCAACGCAAAGCCCAATCCAAAGCTGAAAAACAGTTTAGGCAGAGGTTGATTAGAGAGTGAAAAATAAAAATGGCCGAGAAGTAGAATGGAAGATCGATGCAGAGAGAACAAGAGGATGATGAAATATATAGAGCACTCCTTCTCCATAAAGCTTTTGTTTTTGGCCTTCTTTTCTTCTTTCCATTCTTCAAAGATTCCATCCATTTCTGGTCCCCCACCATTATTCCACTCCACAATCATCTCCTCTCCTTTTTAATTTTTGTTTTAAGTATTTCTTAACGTGGCATCTGCAATAACAGTAAATAAAGGTGATTCCTTTTGTTTTTCAAAATCAATAAACATCATCATATCATTTTTGAGCTAAAACAAAACAGATAGGAAGCTGTGTTTTTTTATATATTTATTGAAAAAACAGAAGTGGGTCATTCCCATCTCTATTGAATTTAATAGAGAAGTGATCAAAGGAACCAGAGGTTGGTGCTGGTGGTGGGTCTTTGTCCCAAGATATCATCATCTTAGCCTTGACTCCATAATCAATCAGGTAATCTTTTTTAATTAATCCCCCCCCCCTCTCTTTTTCATTTGTTTTGCACCTCTCAAATTTTGAAACTTTCTTTCCTTTATTATCGTATGTCTGACATCTATAACTTCCCTGCCAATTTAAGGTACTCACCTTCAGCTTCATAATTGAATTCACCTCTGGAGTTTAAATCTTGAAACTTTTTTTTGGGGGGTGTTTTCTGGTCTTCAAAATCTTCCTTGTTTTGCTTTCTTTGGTTAATTATCAAATGCCTAATTAGATCTTGATACGAGATATTTAAGCTTAGATATTATGCATTTCTATATTTTTTTTTTCCTCAACAAAACATCATCAAATTGAGAATGTTGTCTTTCATCTTCTATTTGTAATGTTATAGTAATGGTTGCTCCTTTTTGACATCGAACAAGAATGGAAACCAGCTTGGTCATTATGACTGCCTATTTGTCCTTTTTGCTTACCTTTTACCCCCTAATAAATGTTCAGTCGAAATCGGAAATCAGGCTGAGTTGGGTTTAATTGACGAATAACCTCCTACTGGCGAAGTTGATGCTTTATTGCTCAATCTCTTTTGGATAACTTGAGAGTACATTGCTTGGTTTTGATTTTTGATTTTGTGTTGTTTTCCAGTTTTTGTAAACTCATCTCAAGCAAACCCAACCATTCGGTTGCAGTTTGTTGAATGGAAGTTTTGGTTTTGTAGCTTGACTATAACAAGAATTTGGTTGAAACTTGTATCCTTTTTCGACCCTTTCTCTACCAATATGTCCTTTGCAACTAAAAGATTCAAATTTATGGCTCTTCTCCTGGCATGTTTGTGATTCTTTCAACTCCCGGGACTCGTATTTGATTGAATCTTGTAGTGATACGTTTGCTTAAACCTTTCAGGAACTTAGCCGTCCCCAACTCCTTCACTAATATTTGCTGTAGACCGTGTGCCAAGATTTTGAAACATGGCTGGGATTGATGATAATGTTGCTGTAATTGGTGATTGGGTACCTCCTAGTCCAAGTCCAAGAGCTTTTTTCTCAGCAATGGTAGGTGATGATATTAACTCAAGAACAATCCCAGAATCTCCTGGGGAGAAAAGAAATGAAGGGCTCTATCTGGGACAACCAGAGCAGATGACAACAGGAAATTCTGAGAAAGAGGATGGAGCACAAACTAGTGGTGTTCAGTTGACTGAATTAGGTACATTTTCTGAGCAAAAATCAAACTTTCGTGGAGGTCTTGTTGAAAGAATTGCAGCCAGAGCTGGATTTAATGCGCCGCGGTTGAATACAGAAAGTATCAGGTCTACTGAAAGTTCTATGAACCCTGAGATTAGGTCGCCTTATTTGACAATACCACCTGGTTTCAGCCCGACAACCTTGCTGGAATCTCCAGTTTTCCTTTCAAATTTGGTAAGTTTTAGAATCTTGAAATTCTTACATGCTGTCCAGTTGGCCCTTGGCCTTCAAGAGAGAGATTGTCAAGACACCTTTGAAAAAAAAAAAGAAAAAAAAAAAGGAATCTGAGAAGATAGTAGCAAGTTGCAATCATCTCATAATTCAAGTTAAATCAGAATAACAGGAAACTGAATCCAATGACGGAACTTAAATGTGGAAAGTAAATGCCAGATTGTTGGGCTAAGGTTTTCATTCTGGTTAAGCTTCGATCAATTAGAGCTCAATCAAATATAAGCATAACTTCTAGTTCTGATTTCTATATCTATTGCCTAAATACATTGTTCTCATTCTGGGGTGGTTGCTTTCTTCTTTCCCCTCTTCTTCACATCTTGGCGAACTAGGACCCCAATTTGTAGATTTTTAGTTGCTTATATAAGTTGTAAGAAATCACTTGAAGATATTTAGAATCAGAAAATGTTTTCTGAAGAAAGTTCTGTGATTCATAATTTTAGCTCATCTTCTTATTTTTCTCTGTTTATTCAAGCTGATCTCATCAGGTTTGATGGGGTTGCGGGATATTTTGGCTGTGTTGACTGATTCCTCGTACACTGAAATTACATGCAACGAATCGAGGGCATGCAATAGCTTGGTGATGTAATGTTTTTTATAGATGATAATATTAAGCCAAATGCAGAAGATTAATTTTGTACTCCTGCTCCAAAACTATGGAGACCTTACCTTGCAAGTACCGTTATGATGTTGCTGCTGTAAATGACATTAGTATTACACAACTTGAGTTGATTTGGAAACAGGTTGACAGGCAATGGATTAAATATCTGTGCACCTGAACATGTGTAGAGCTGCCATGGAGAAATGTTGATAAAAAAAAAAAAAAAGGAGCTCTGTTTGATATTCTGAAGTCAAATAATTTGGTCCAAGGCTGCTTGATTTGGTGATAACCATTGTTTGAGGCTAACTCAGTAGTATGTTGATTGTCGAAATCTTTTCTAACACAGTAGTATCTTGATTGTCGAAATCTTTTCTTTTGCCAAGATCAATATTGTATTACATTAATAGTGCATTGAAAGATCAAACAGTTTTTTTTATTGAGCTTTTCTATGTCGTTCCTCAGGCACAGCCATCTCCAACAACTGGAAAATTTTCTTTTTTTCCAAATGGGAACTCCACAGTGGGCTCTGACCCTCCTGATAAAAGTAAAGAAACTTTCTTTGACAACATTGATTCATCTTCATTTGCGTTCAAGCCTATGGGAGAATCTAGTTCTTTTTTTCCTTGGTGGAACAAGCAAGGTAATTGCACCTGGCAGTCTTGCCTTTTATATTATTTGTTTGGAGTAAAAGGAAAAAAAATACACTGCACACACAAGTGTGTGAGAGACATGCTCATGCTAGTTATCATGTTTCATTTAGAATGTTTTAAATACTGAAGATCTGCCTTACTTGATGAAAGAAGGGTTTGTGGTATAAATAGGTAAATAATATGCGCATCTTAGGTTTAAATTTTGCCTTCTGCATATAAATAGCTTCAGCCACTTTTCTACAGCAATCGTTTCCGGTATTGATGTTTCTGTTCACTCTGAGAATGCTTTTCAGTCCCATGGTGTGGAACCCGCCAAAGCTCAGTTTGAGAGTAGAAACAGCCTCCATTTCCGAGCAGAATTCTCCAAATTGACTACTGAAAAGGATAGTGGAGGTTTTAGTGTAGCAGATCAGAGGACCTTTGACACTGTTGGTGGCAACGCTGAGCATTCTTCCCCTCTTGCTGAGCAACAAGATGAAGAAGGAGATCAAGGAGCCAGTGGAGATTCAATGGCTGCTGGAGGCACACCATCTGAGGATGGATATAATTGGAGAAAATATGGGCAGAAACAAGTAAAAGGCAGTGAGTATCCACGGAGTTATTACAAGTGCACGCATCCAAATTGCACAGTTAAGAAGAAAGTGGAACGTTCTCATGAGGGCCATATAACAGAGATCATATATAAGGGGGCACATAACCATCCCAAGCCACCACTCAACCGGAGGTCAGCCACTGGATCAATGGATACACAACTGGATACTCCTGAACAAGCTGGGCCACAGGTTGGTGCTGTTAATGATTCGGTTTGGGCAGGTACACAAAAAGGAACTGCTGCAGGAACTCCTGATTGGAGGAATGACAATGTCGAGGTTTCCTCTTCAGCATCTGGGGGCCTAGGCCCTGAATTCGGGAATCCATATTCCTCGGTACAGGGTCAGAGCGGAACTCCCTTTGAGTCCGCTGATGCTGTGGATGCCTCGTCTACCTTTTCAAATGATGAAGATGATGACCGGGCTACACATGGCAGTGTGGGTTACGATGGTGAAGGAGAAGAATCTGAGTCCAAGAGAAGGTTCCCACTCCATTTCTCTGTTTCTCAATGCATTCCCATCACCTTTTATGACATTTTTATAGGCACAAGATGTACTCATGTTGTCTAACATCTCAGGAAAGTTGAAACATATGCAACCGAAATGAGTGGAGCCACCAGAGCAATTCGTGAGCCTAGAGTTGTGGTCCAGACAACCAGTGAGGTGGATATCCTTGACGATGGATATCGCTGGAGAAAGTATGGACAGAAAGTTGTTAAAGGAAATCCAAATCCTAGGTAGTTAAATCAACATTGGGGAAGCACCTCTAGTTAAATGAATAGTTTCTTGTGCATGAAGGAATGAATTGTTGACCATTTGAAATTGAAAAATCGGGCGGGTGATCTTTCTTGCAGGAGTTACTACAAGTGCACTAGCGCAGGCTGCACGGTGAGAAAGCATGTGGAGAGGGCATCGCATGACCTTAAGTCGGTGATCACTACGTATGAGGGGAAGCACAATCATGATGTCCCTGCTGCTCGCAATAGCAACCATGTCAACTCTGGCACCTCTAATGCCACACCATCCCAAGCTGGCGTCGCCGTTCAAACCCATGTTCACAGACCTGAGGCATCCCAAGTTCACAACAGCATGACTAGTAGATTTGAGAGGCCTCCTGCATTTGGGTCCTTCAGGCAGCAGCCGGGGCCTCCGGCTGGCTTCTCATTTGGAATGAATCAACCTGGGTTTGCCAATATGGGAATGGCTGGGTTAGGTCCAGGGCAACCAAGGATGCCAGTTATGCCCATGCATCCATACCTAGCACAGCAACGTGCAGTGAATGAAATGGGGTTGATGATGCCGAAAGGAGAAGCAAAGGTGGAGCCAGTGACTGAAGCTAATATGAGCCTGTCCTCCAACAATCCAGCAGTGTATCACCACATAATGAGTAGGCTGCCTCAGATGTAAAATTTTTAATTTCTCTAATATCTTATCAAAACGTTTATTTGTTAATTGTTGTTATGATTTTTGTCGTTGTTACAAGGAAAATAGGAACATATACTCCTATCTATCTATATATTATATAGAAAAGGGCAAATGCCACAAGTTATTTGTGTTCCCTCCTCCTGATGCTTGTATGAAAAATTAAACCATGTGATATCCGTATCCATGTGATTTTATTCTTTATACGTTATGTATTTCACTATTAAAATAATTTAAAGCCAGGCCCAGAAAATGCTAAATACATTAAGAGAAATAATGAATGCTTACGAATTGGAGACTTGCATGTAACCTTCACTTGCTGCCAATCAGTGAGCAAAAAGTGGATTGCATTTTTAATTAATTAATTAATTTTGGGGTAAGAGAAAACTGGCAGGTGTTTCTTTAATACTGGAGAAGTTAAATTAATTATTGAAGAGTGTTATAAAAGGAGCACGAATGAAATTGAGAAAAGTGGTATTATTCGAGGATGGAAATGCCACAACATTACAGGTATACAGTATTGTAAATTTGTTGGTCTGTCTAAAATTTGAAAAAAAAAATTCTTAATAAGAAGATTTTTTTTTTATCAAATTAAAACCTAATTATTCTAATATCAAATCATAAAAATAAAAAAAGAACTATCTTTTTATATAATAACAGGAATATATTTTACGTATAAAAGTAAAGAAAATAATTTTTATGATATTTTTGAAATATAAGCTAAGTTCTAATAGATAATTATAAACTAATTATAATATTAATGAGTGATTTTTGTATTTTTTAAAGTATGATAAAAATACAATTTTTATTTTTTATAAAAAAATATGAATGAAAACTTTAGAATTTGACAATATGCATACAAACAAAACATATTTTTATATTTTTAAAAAAATAAAGGTATTTTTTTATTTTTTGAATTGTTTTTTGAAATTTCAGAAAAAATCAATTATTTTTAATATTAGGTTTGTTATCATATAAGTCTAAAGTTCAATATTAAATAAAATTGATGGAAAAACATGTGAAGAACTTGAAAATAATTTTTTTTTAAAATTTCTGGAAACTATTTTGGGACTTGTTTGTTAAAACAAAAAAATAAGAATAAACTAAAACTAAGGGAAAGGCACTAGGCACTATAATTTATTTGACAAACACTTTCCTTAGCCTAACAGTTGGGCTTGTTGGGTCGAGGCCAAAAATCAGCCCGTTTTGATTGGGTCTACAGACGGCCCGACTACTTCTTATTTTTTTAGTAGGGCTGGGCTGGAAGGAAGATCCAGCCCCTTTTTATTCTCTTCGCAGAACGTGAATTAATCAACGTTCTGCGTGCACCAGAAATAATACCTGAAGGAGGGAAGAAGGAAGAGGGTTACATAGCCGAGAGGGAGTGTTGCATGGCTGGAGACTCTGTCGTGATGAAGGTGGCTCACGGTGGATATGCTCATGGTTGCTGAAGCTATCGTCGTTGCTGGTCCTGGAAGTGCAACTTTAGCGCTGTCGACAGAAGGCAGTGATTTTGGTTGAGTGTTGTTGCTGGCCTTGATGGGAATAAATAAAAAAAAGGGTCTGCTAGCCGGTGGATTCTATGATGGGTGGGCTGTGCTTTTGGTTGACGATGAGAGCCGCTGGATGCTGCTGGAAGGAGGGGCTTCCACTGTTGCTCAGGATTGAAGAGAAGATGTCTTTGGTTGCAGCTGCTATGGTTGAGGAATAAAAGGGAGGTCGTTTGCGGTGGTGAGCATGCTGGTGGCGAGCTTGAGGGAGATTACGGTGCTGCTTCTGAAAGGGTGGCTGGCCTTTAGTGCTGGACCGGGAAGAAGTTGCTGGTGCGGGAGGCTCACGAGCAGCTGCTTCAATGGAGGAATGAAAATTAGGAGAAGATGACAATGGATACTGCGCGCTAAGGAAGATCTTCCATTGTTTCTCAAAATGCAGAGGAGATGAAGGCTGAAGGTTGGTGATGAGCTGCTGGGATGGAGACTCTGCTCACGTTTGTAGCTCCTGGAGTGGCTGAGGAGGTCATGGTGGTGCTGTGGAGGGGTTGTGATGATTCGAGGGCTGTTTCTTGGTTGGTTTCAGGCTGGAAAGCATAAGGAAAAGGGCTGTTGGAGGCAGTATTCGTGTCAGTGCTTCTCTCTTCACTGATTCAGTTAGGGTTTTGTGGGATTTTTATAAAAGTAATAATAAGGTTTTGGGGTTGATAGTTTAATGAGATCTAGACCTTTGATGCAGGAGAATAGATCTCAGTTATTTATTAGAGCCAAGAGCAAAAAGCCTGTTCTGCAACTAACAAAGGGAATACCAAGGCTATTTATGCTGGCAATATAATGCTGAGTATTGTTTTTGATAGAAAATCTTAGATGTTTTTGGTACCATTAAAGCTGGGATTTTAGCTTAGAATATAAGTTGGTATAAGATTTGTGAGGAATGGTGAAGGGACGATACAGAAATTAGGATTGAAAAATGAGTATTTGCATCTTATTCTTTTATTTAAAGGTAAAAAGATAATGAATAATAAAATTATGGTATTTTTTTATTTGATCATTGTACCTTTAGCACTTTGCAATAGAGCCCTTGACCATTTATATATATATTTTTTAATTTGCCTCTTGATTTCATTGATTTTAATCTCTAAAGTCTCGTGTATTTTACAAGTGGATGCTTGATTTTGAGTTTCTTTAATATGGTTTTTAATTGAACTTTGTATTTCAAATTTCTTTCAACTAAGCTTCTAATTGCATCGATTTAGCTTTTCAAAATTTCATTTGTGCCTCTAATCTTCCAATTTTTACCAATTGATTCGGATTATGCCAGCTCCAGACTTGATTTTTTTTTTAATTGAGTCCTTAATTGAATCCACAAAACCCATTATAAATTTCATTAAGTCCTTAAACTTAATCAATTCTTCCAATTTTTTTAACTTTCAAGCTTAATTTTTTTCTCTTCAATTAAATACTTGAATAAGTCAATTAAACATGTATAAGTTTGGATTTCAACCTCAATTTTCTTTTTTTTTTTTCATCTCATCTTGTCAAAATCTTCCAATCTTGTTATTCATGTAGTATTTTGATCTTTTGCAGCTCAAAGGCTTATCTCTTTGTGTCTATAAAATATTTTTGAATTTTAAATTTAAATTTTTTGGATTTTTTGAATGAGTATTTTTTATGAAATAATTTTTTAGGGTTCAAAATTGGATTATGATATTATTCAAAGGACAAAACTGTAAGTTAACTATTGCAATGAATAGTTTTGTGTCTGTGTGTATACTATTCCTTACAGCGTTTAGGCTACGCATTTTATTGTTTTTGTTAATATAGCTAGCCATTTGACTTGCATTCCGCCACGGATCAAATATATGTTTTTTTACCAAGAAAATTATACATGCAGGCCTTTTCAATACATTTCTATACACAAAAGCATTCAAAGTGTAAATCAAAAACTTTATGTATACATGTAGTCAAATAAATAAATAAAACCATGTGTGCTAATAAATGAAGAAAAACAATCATTAACAATAAATGGAGTTGGAAAATAAAAAATTAAGAGACATATATAAATGCAAAAATATTTAACTTCACAACACATGCTTTTAACCCGGTTGTTTTTAATGACTTTGTTTATCAAAATCAAATTTTATTTAATCAAACAATAATAAAAATAGATACATATGAAATTGATTAAGTGAAATAAAAAAGAAAAAAAATAATATGTAATGTTATACATATTATAAATATTATAAAAAATAAATATTTTATATTCATATAAAACATAAAAAGAAAATTTTATAGATGAATTAGAATAATTTGTTCAAAATTAAATGCGTACAAAATAATTAATAAATAATCAGTAATTTGAAAAATTTAAATAAACAAAATAAAAGAGAGAATAATTATTCATTTAAATCTAAATTAAAATTTTATTTAAAAAAATACAGAAAAAAGTTATAAATATACAAAAAGAGGAAAAGGCCAAGCACCGCTAGTTAGGCTGAAAATCATAATTAAATTAATATTAATATATTAAAATAATTTGAAAATATTAAAAAATTATAAATTAAAAAATATTAACTTTTTTTTAAAATATTTTTAAATCACACAAAGATGTGTGCGACTGTCGGAAAGCAGGAAAAATAGAATTAGCAAAAGGTAGGTCTAAATCTCCCTTTTTGTTAATGGAAAGAGAGAACCTTATCACGACAACCCACCCATTTCTCACCTTCTCTTGTTTTGTTTTGTCATCACACGTCCCTCCCGCCCCTTGTAATTTCTCTGCCAACCTTTGCCTCATCCTCTCTAATAATAATTAATTTTACAATTCCCGAGGTTCAACTCATTAGCTTTTATCTTCTAGAAAT
>NC_133294.1:22670986-22673486 GCF_005239225.2 Populus alba | reverse complement strand
TAAACCCTAAACCTAAACTAAACCCTAACCCTAACCCTGAAACCCCTAAACCCTAAAACCCCTAAACCCTAAACCCTTCAAACCCTAAACCCTAAACCCTAAACCCTAAAACCCTAAAACCCTAAACCCTAAACCCTAAACCCCTAAACCCTAAACCAAACCAACCCTAAACCTAAACCCTAAAACCCTAAACCCTAAACCCTAAACCCCTAAACCCTAAACCCTAACCCTAAACCCTAAACCCAAACCCTAAACCCTAAACCCTAAACCCTTAAACCCTAAACGCCTTTAGAACGCCTAAACCCTAAATCCTTTGAATAAAAGTTAAGTTGTATAGATCCAAAAAAAGTACATGATACGAGAGGTATACCCCAAGTATTACAAAGGACCTAGAAGGTCAACAAAAAGGAAACAAGCTTGTACATCTAAAGAAAACATACAAAGCAGCATAAACCGTTGAAACGGTTGGTACAGAAATAATCAAAACTCATGTAAGATCATCGCTCAACTGGAAGGTAAAAAGGATGGTGCCACACGATGAGTAGTATCCTTCTTCTTTTTCCTCCTAGTAACAAGTGTAAATCCAGTGTCATCACATCCAACAGAATGTGCAGCAGAAGATTCTGGAGGACGTGCTCGAGATGGTGTCATCTTAGGTAAATATGTGGGAGGTACCTGAGATGAAGAACTGGTTTCTGAAGAAGATGGCAAAGCCATTTGCTTACTAGTAGTGCACATAGGCAACTCTAGAGGCGTTGTCCGAACATGGTTGTTTGTGGACAGTGGAGGAGTTATCGGGTTAACATCACCAAGATCAGACGGCTTCAGCTGACTCTTATCTAAGGAATCAGAGGCTGACTCATCTGAATCTGTCTCATCTGAACAATCTGTATCTGTCTCTCCTGAGGAATCTGATTCTTCAGAGGACATCTCATCTGTGTTTGTGTCTCGAGAGGTAATGGCTTTACCTTTACCCTGATGACTAGTAGAGGCATCACCGTTAAGCTGCTTAGCATCTGTGTTAGAGGCATGTGAGGCATTACCTTTAACCTGATGACTAGGAGAGAGCATCACTGTTACCCTGCTTATCAGCTGAAGGCTGACATGAGTGACGCAAAAACATGGCATTTTCAACATCTCTTCGGCTTCCATTCATAGTTCACATGAACTTCTCTGATAGTATTGGAGAACTCAAGCTCAAATTTGTGGACAAATGGTAGAGATGCATCTACCTCCACACACAACCGCGCGTAGTCTAGGCGCTTACATCCAAGTGTCAACTCATCACAAGAGAGTGGTTGGCCCACCATACTGGCTACCTCACTTAAACCCTCCTTTGTCCATAAAGGAAAAGGTAGATCATATATCCGAATCCATACTGGAAGTTTGGTGATCTTGTTCATTGTCGAAGACAAACCAGAATGCCATTTCTGAAGAATAATAGCTTTCCCACCAAACATCCAAGGACCATTTCAATGACCTTTTGAAGCTCATCTTCTGTTTTGAAACGAAACATTGTAAATCCATTGGCCAAGGATGTCACATCCTCAAGGCCAAACCTCTTCCATATCCTGTGAGCAAATTGAATTCATAGCAGAATAAGGAAGCTTAAAACCAGGAAAAACCGACTAGGCAACGATGCCACACCGTAGAAGACTTCTCCCATAGTCCCCTAGTCATTTTGAGACGAGAGCCAACCGGCTTACGAGGGATGGGTCAAGAGTGCATCGAGTATTAGAGTCGGTAACTCTAAATCTTATCGGCCCAAAAACCCGAGGGGGAGTGGTTGGGTAGAGGTTGGGGAGGCTGTGTTTTGGGTGTTTTGGTGTTGGTTTGTGGGATGTTTAGTAGTTGAGGGGGTGGTGATAGCTTTGAGTGTTTGGGTTTTCGGAATGGAAGCCATGGCAGATTCTGGCATAGCTTCAGCAAACAATTAATCCACAACCATTCAATCAATCGCAAATCCCAACGGTTCAAACGTAGACACAGATGTTATGTATAACATATTCAAAAATCAGCATGTTTCAACGGTTCGATCTCCACAGATATCAATATTACTGAAACTGACCTGAGATTGACGACCTTCAGTTGAACATGTAGAAATCGTTGTTGGAGGCTTTATTTCTAATCTCCACCGTTCAGAATGAGTATCCCAACCAGACGCATCACATATCCAAAACTCAGCTTGATCCAACGGTGGAAAAGGGAGAAATATGCCGGCGGCTGTGACTGTTCCGGGAAGGATTTTTCCCGAAATCTTCAAAAGGCTAGCTTTCACAGGCGGAAACAAATATGGACAATCCCTCTGGTCAGTATGTAGACAATATAGATGTTAATAACATACCAGAAAATAGGCTTGATCCAACGGTAGAACAAGGAGAAATCGGCCGGCGACTCTGACAGCTCTTGGGGGGTTTCCAGAAAATTTCAAAAACTTTCAAATGGTCAGATTTCTTAAACGGCGGCAGCTATCGACGATCCCTCCGGTCAGAATGTAGAC
>NC_133294.1:22590986-22665986 GCF_005239225.2 Populus alba | reverse complement strand
AGTTGGGGAGGAGGCTATATTAGAATGGAATTTCCAGTGAGGGGGAGCTAGGTTTGGTTGAAGTGCTGCAAGGTTTGCAGCGTCTACTTTGGTTTCTAAGAGGCCAAAGATATCAAGCTTGTGTTTTTGTGTCCATGCATGGACGGTTTTTTGTTTGTGGAGGCCATTAAGACCCCATATGTTCCAGCTTCCAACTATGAACATTTATTGAGAGGTAGTGAATTGGTTTGAAATTAATGGCCCCGGGCCTCCTTTTTTTTCCGACCCCCCTTCTTTTTCCTTACTGTTTTTGGGGAAGGGGAAGGGGAAGGGGATTGGACAAATGCTGATGCTGTTGGCAGTGAGGCTGAGGGTGTGTCAGCCGTAGTCTCAATGGTAGCAGAGGATGATTCACTAATTGTTCTTAGTGAATCCATTTTACTTTCTATGCATGCAGTAGTATTGAGGACAGTAATGTGATGAGAGTCAAAGTTATGGCAATCAGTACCTGAGTCATTGCTTGAATCACACACTTCCATTACTGGGAGGATGGGAATTATAGTATCAGTAATGGACAAGGCATTGGTTTGAGGTTGGAGTGATGTGTGATCGGCAGGAATGGATTTTGTGGCAGGGGTTGGTGTCCTTGATGTGGGCTGTATTATGGATAGTAAAAGATGTGGTGAGACTGGGGAGGGCGAGGGAATTGGGTCTTGATGTTGTGGGTTGACTGGTGGAGAGGATAATATGGTAGTGGCTTCAGGTGCATCAAGCCGAGGGGGGATTTGGCAGTGAAGTTGTTTGTGGAGATTGGGATGGAGGGTATGTCTGGGACTGGGGGAGATGGACAAGAATGACCAAATACCTTGCACTTGTCACAGTGAGAAGGTTTCCATTCATAATCCACCGTGACCTTGATAGGCTCTGAGGATAGGGGACAATCAATATCAAAGCTATGGACAAAGGGAAGATTTGCATCAACCTCAACACACAGCCGGGCATATTCCAGCCTTGTGCAGGTGTATGTTGATTCATCACATGAGAGAGGTCTACCCACCATGCTCGCAGCCAAACTAAGTCCCTGCTTGGACCATAGAGGGAATGGCAAGCCATGTAGCCGGATCCATACTGGTAAGGTTGATATCTTGCTTTTGTCAAATTGAAATCGTGGGTGCCACTGTTGAAGAATAATATTCTTCCCACCGAACATCCATGGCCCCTTCTCAATGACTGTATGCATCTCTTCTTCAGTCTTGAACCTAAATATCATGAAACCATTTGCAGTAGTCATTACTGTTTCAAGGCCACACGAACGCCATGCCTTGGTGGCAATGGTATTCACTGCATGATAAGGCAGTTTAAATCCTGGGATGAAACCTATCATGCATCTCATCCATTGGTCTTTGTTCTCCAGTAGGATTTGTTCTGAAATCTTGAGGCAGTGTCCCACCGGTTGCCTGGGAAGGGGATCCAGTGTGAAACGAGTGCTTGAGTCCGAAACTCGAACTCGATCTGCCCATGAAGTTTGGCTAGTAGAGGCTGTAGGTTTTTTTGTGTGGTGTTTTGGTTTACTCAAAACTGGTAGGCGTGGAGAAGGCAGTATGGATGTGGAAGGGGGCTGCATAGGGGGAGTAATCTGGGCCATGGTTTTGTAAGGGTTTTGTAAGGGTGGCTGAAAGTTTGCTTGTGGAATGTGACCCCTAAACCCTAAACCCTAAACCCGAAACCCTAAACCCTAAACCCTAAACCCTAAACCCTAAACCCTAAACCCGAAACCCGAAACCCCGAACCCGAAACCCCAAACCCCAAACCCCAAACCCCAAACCCCAAACCCCAAACCCCAAACCCCAAACCCCAAACCCCAAACCCCAAACCCCAAACCCTAAACCCTAAACCCTAAACCCTAAAACCCTAAACCCTAAACCCGAAACCCTAAACCCTAAACCCTAAACCCTAACCCCGAAACCCGAAACCCTAAACCCCAAACCCCAAACCCTAACCCCGAAACCCTAAACCCTAAACCCCAAACCCCAAACCCCAAACCCCAAACCCCAAACCCTAAACCCCAAACCCCAAACCCCAAACCCCAAACCCTAAACCCTAAACCCGAAACCCGAAACCCGAAACCCGAAACCCTAAAACCCTAAACCCTAAACCCTAAACCCTAAAACCCAAACCCTAAACCCTAAACCCTAAACCATAAACCCTAAACCCTAAAACCCTAAAACCCTAAAACCCTAAACCCTAAACCCTAAACCCTAAACCCTAAAAAACCCTAAAATCCTAAACCCTAAAACCCTAAACCCTAAACCCTAAACCCTAAAACCCTAAAACCCTAAACCCTAAACCCTAAACCCTAAACCCTAAACTTTTTTTGGAGTAATGTAAGATGTATATAAATAAGAAATTGTTCAATACATGAGTACGAGGGAGAATATCCCAAGATAAAATAAAAAATAAAAAATAAAGAAAGAAATCGAAAAGAACTGGCGGCAGCCTAACAGAAAAAGAAAGAATAAAAAACTTAATGCATGGCTGCTACAGATGCCATGTGATTAAGCCGCTACGTGAACAGTGCCAAACTAATTGTTTTGGCAATGAACAGGGATTCTCTTCTCTGGCTGTTTCCTCATTCGTCTGCACTAGAAGTTGGGACTAGAATTGGTTGGGGATTGCTGGATACCCCATACATCACATATGCTGGCTGGGATTATGCTGCTAAACTCCATAGCTGTGATGTGCATGCGAACCTGTTGAAACACTGCCTCAGCAATGTTTTGAGTATTTTGGTGCTGGTTGTTGAATACTCGGTTATTGCGTTCATACCACAGCTGGTAGACCGTCGTGGAAAGCAGAAGGCGAGCTATGGTATGCTGGACATCTGATTTCTTGATGTAAATTGTGGAAGCCCACTGAAGCAGATTTTTCCATGACATGCATGGCCAGGTGATGTTTGCTCTAGCATTAACCATTTGCCAAACTGATCGAGGAATTTGACATTCAAAGAACAAATGTTCATGGGATTCGGTGTATGTTCCACAAAAGCTGCAGGAAGTATTCTGAATTATACCAGCTGAATGAAGACGATCCATTGTTCTCAGCCGTTCGAGACCTGCAAGCCATAGGATGAAGGACTGTCTTGGGATGTGGCCTTTGAACCAGAGCAACTGATGCATGTTATTTACTGGTCGTTTATCACGAAGTAATTCCCATGCTGATTTGATGCTAAAAACCCCTGATGTCTGACCCTTCCATTCACAGTTGTCTTCATAATTCGGATTGGGTAGGAAGGTAATGGAATTCCAGCAGCTATTCAGTGTAGGTACGTCCCTGGGGAAGTCCCATTGCCCTGCAGTGATGATATCTGCTACCCTTGCATTCCAAGGTAACCCAGTAGCAGTGAGAGTTCGAAGAGGATAACTGTCAATAAGTCTTAACCCCCCAGGAAGCCAATAATCAAACCAGAGTGAAGTTGAATTGCCATTTCCAATTCTGTTAATGAACCAACCTCTGCACCAGTCTCGGCTTTGCAATATTTTCCTCCATGACCATGAGGGATTGGATGGCATTGTGACTTGCCAGAATGATTTGCCACGAAGGAGGTTTGCATGGATCCATGTTGTCCAGATGGATTCTTTATATGTGAATAAACGCCAGATATGCTTAAGTGTGGCGGCCTGATTCCATGTGTGAAGTTTTTTTAGTCCTAATCCCCCTTCATGTAGTAGGTAACAAATAGCATTCCAAGCCATTTTTGCTCCTGTGGCCGTGAGAGACGTTCCTCGCCATAGGAAGGCAGCTAAGGTGCTCTCAATTTTTTTAATGGTTGCACAAGGGAGAATAAAAATTGAAGACCAGTACACTTGAATTGAGAAAAGTACCGACTTTATCAATTGTAACCGACCTGCATAAGTGAGGGATGAGGATGTCCACAGTTTTATTCTTGCTGTAATTCTCTCTAGCAATGGAAGACAATCAGTGTAAGTGAGCCTTGATGATAATAGGGGGACGCCAAGATATCTCACAGGAAGAGTTTTTTCTTGAATGCCTAGTTGCTCTGTTATTTCATTGCGCAAGCTGCTAGAAATACCTGACAAATAGAGGGAACTTTTTGCAAGATTAATTGCAAGGCCCGAGAGTGTGGAAAATCTGTCTAAGCTGTTCTTTAGTATCATGATGGAGTTGGGATCAGCATGACAGAATAGCATTAAATCATCTGCAAAACAAATATGAGTAAGTTTAGTTGGTTTGCATCGCCAATGGTATTTGAATGAGCTGCTTTGGATTGATTTATTGATGATGCTGCTCAATCCTTCCATCGCCAGAACAAAGAGGTAAGGTGATAGTGGATCACCCTGTCGAATGCCTCTTGTGCCGTGGAAAAAACCATGCATTTCACCATTGACATTGATGGAATAGTAGACTGTGGTGATACATGTTGTTATCCATCTGGTCATGTCTTGTGGAAGGCCTATAGCCTTAAGTCCTGCAATGATGAAATCCAGGCTAACCGTATCAAAAGCCTTCTTCAAATCTACTTTGAGAGTACATCGGGCTGGTCCCTTTTGATGATGATAATTGTGCAATAGCTCCTGAGTTAGGAGAATAGCATCTGAAATATTGCGGCCAGGCAGGAAGGCAGACTGTGAAGAGCCGATCACATCCACTAGAGCTGCCTTGAGTCTAATGACAAGCAATTTTGATATGCATTTGTAAATTACATTGCAACAAGAGATGGGTCTATAATCATTCAAGCTAACCGGATGTTCTGTCTTTGGCATAAGTGTTACTCTTGTGGCATTAACACAGTGAGGAAGAGAGTTACTGGAAAAAAAGAACCTGACTGCATTAAGAAAATCATCCCTGATGATGTCCCAACTGGTTTTATAGAAGAGTGCATTATAGCCGTCTGGTCCTGGAGCCTTAGAGTCTGGGATGGAGAAGAGTGCTGCCTTTATATCATCATCAGTGATGGGTGTAAGAGCTGCAGCTTTGGACTCTTCTGTGATGGTGTTAGGGAAGATGTCTGTGATATCTGTATTGAGTGTGGGATGAGTAGCTGTAAGGAGGTTCTCAAAATAGATTGATGTCAGCTTCCCTATGTCTTCAGGATCATGCACCAGAGTCCCATTGTCATCCTGCAGGTTATGTATTACATTCCTTACCTGGCGGTGAAGAAGAGATTTGTGGAAGAATGAGGTATTTTTATCTCCTAGCTGCAACCATTGGATTCTGGATTTCTGCTTGAAATATGATTCCTCCTCTTTACAAAGTTGCAAGTATTGAGCAGCTGATGATCGTTCAATAATTTTTGCATTGTCTGATGTAGGATGAGCATCAAGATAAAACTGTGCATCTTCCCATGTTGTTTTGGATCTGGCTACTCTGTCTGTGATGTTGTTTGTGAACTGCAAGTGAATCTTCCTCAAAACACTCTTCAGGCGGCGCAGCTTAGTAGTGAATTGGAACATAGGGTTGCCAATAACCGGGGCTTGCCAAGAGGATGCAACCGTAGTAAGAAAATCACTACGTTCAGTCCATATGTTCAAAAATTTGAAGGGGGAATGACTATGCTGGTTGGGCCTGCGAAGGCGAATAATCATGGCACTATGGTCAGAAATGCTGCGTGGCTCAAATGTTGCATTAGTTGCTGGCCAAGAAGAGAATAAGCAGGAGTTGTCGAAAACCCAGTCCAACTTTTTTTGAATGGTGTTGCACCCATGTTGGCCATTATGCCAAGAGTATTTGATACCTGTATAAGGGACTTGTAGTAGTGCTGATTGACTGATGCATGTAACAAAATCGTCTTGGTGCCTTGGCCAATGAATGTTTCCCCCTATTCTGTCACCGGTTTGCATTATGGCATTGAAGTCCCCCATAACAAGCCATGGAATGCAAGTGTTAAGAGAACTCTCCCTTGTTATGTAATGCCAGAGTGCATGTCTTTCAGCTGGGGTGTTGTGGCCGTATATGAAAGTGATTTTGATGGGGTGAGGAAGGCTAGCATGGGTGGCTTCACAGGTTAACCATTGTGGTGAACTGTGGAGACAAATGAGTTGAAGTTTGTGGGGATTCCATCCAACTAAAATTCGGCAAGTTGGGTTGGAATTTATGTTGGAATAAAACTGCCAATAAGGGGGTGCAAGAGTGGCTTGAACTGATGTGATATTAGCAGCGGTAATTTTGGTCTCTAGGATGCCAAATATGTCAAGATTGTTTTTTTGTGCCCAGAATTGGACATTTTTTTGTTTTTGAGGGCCATTAAGACCCCATATGTTCCAGCAACTGATGATGAACATTTATTAAGAGTTAGTGAACAAGTAAAATGGAAAACTAAAGGCCCCGGGCCTCCTTCTTTTTCCTACCCCCTTTCTTTTTCTTGACAGTAGCTGGAGTGGGCGGGGGGGACTGAACTTGGCTTTCAGCTGGGTGAATAAATGATGTAGAAGCTTCATTTGAATCCCCCTGATCAGCTGAGAATGTTGCACTAGTAGTACGAAGAGAATTCATCTTGCTTTCAAGACAAATAGTAGCATGCAACCCTGTAACATGATGATGTTGAAGGCCAAGAAGTTCATTACCTGAGTCTTGGCTGGAATCACAGTCCTCGATATCTGCTGGACTTGTTGGCTCGACAGGAGGCATGGATAAAAGTGGCTTGATTGCTGGGAAGACTTGGTCAGAATTGGGTATTAGTATTGGTAGAAGTCGGGCATTTGCTGAGGGGTTTGGAGTGGCAATGGCCTGAGAGGAAGTAGCTGTCTCTGGTGGAATGGCATGTTTGGTGCTAGTGGAAGGGCTAGTAGAGGTATTGGTATTTGGCAGATTTGTATGTGGTAGGGCTGGGTCTGTATGTGGTGCAATGACATAGGGTATAGTGGGTGGAATTGCAGGAGGAACAGCTTGGCCTGGATTGTTCAGGGTGGGAGTTGGAATGGGAGTTGTGTCTGGAATATCAGTTGCTACAACTGGTTCCTTGGTAGTGGGTAATGAGACAGCACATGAATGGCCAAAAACCTTACACTGTTCGCAGCGTTGAGGCTTTCACTCGTATTCAACAGTGATTGGTGTGGTGGAGAGAGGGCTTTCTATGTCAAAACTATGGACAAAGGGCAATGCAGCATCCACTTCAACACATAATCTTGCATATTCCAGCCGTGTGCAACCATACGTGAGCTCATCACAGGAGAGAGGACGTCCCACCATGCTTGCTGCCAAGCTTAGTCCTTGTTTAGACCATAAGGGAAAAGGGAGGCCATGAAGACGAACCCAGACTGGAATGGTTGATATCTTATTCTTATCAAACTGGAACCTTGGATGCCATTGCTGTAGGATGATGTTCTTGCCACCAAACATCCATGGCCCTTTTTCTAAGACTGTGTGCATTGCATCCTCTGTGTTGAACCGAAATATAAGGAAGCCATTAGAAGTAGTCATAACATTCTCTAAGCCAAACGATCGCCAAGCCCTTGAGGCAATTGAATTTGCTGCATGGAATGGCATACGAAATCCTGGGAAGAAACCAATCATGCAACGAGTCCATTGTGAAGAGTTGTCCAAAAGAAGTTCTTCAGAAATCTTAAGAGTATGACCTATTGGTTGACGGGAGAGGGGCTCTAGTGTGAAACGAGTACTAGAGTCAGAGACTCTAACTCGATCTGCCCATGAGGTAGAATTGGTAGTAGTTTTGGTTTTGGGGTGGCGGCCATGGGTGGTCATTTTTTGGTTTTTTTGGAAAGGAACAGGGACGGTGGGGATGTGGTTATTGGTGCAGGAACAGAAAAGTGAGTCGGTGATGTTATTGGTAGGGATAATGGGAATGAGAATAGGCTGTTGGACAAGGAAAAGGTGGTCACCGGCGATCAAAATCAGGCCAGCAAGGATCCAGCTTCAAAGTCGCCAATGGTCCTAAACCCTAAACCCTAAACCCTAAACCCTAAACTTTTTTTTGGAGAAATTTAAGATGTATATATAAGAAAAGAAGAAAATTCTGCTACAAAGTTACGAGGGGCATACCCCAAGGAAACTGGCTATATAAAAAGAGATGAAAAAATAAGGAAGAAAAGTAAAGCATGTCTACTGTGTGAACAGTGAACATGCAAATAATTTTCGGCCTTTATTACATAGGAAGAAAAGTGTAAAACCATGCAAAGTTTTACGTGAACAGTAGAATAGAATTAATTTGCACCGAAAGATCAGTCTCGTGCATTATCAGCCAGGAGCTTTGTCATCTTCAGATTTTGTCACCTGTTATGTAGCCAAACTGAGACCCCAGACAGCCTGGATCAAAGAAGGGCAGGATCCCTCATAATTCATGTTCGTTATGTGTATGGGAATTCGTTGTAGAATGGCTTCAACTGTGGCCGAGGGTGGTTGAAAGGCATTGTGGAAGACTCTGTTGTTTCTTTCATGCCATATAAAGTAGACTGTAGTGGATAGGAGAAGCCTAGCAATCAAATGAGTGAAGTCATTCTTTTTTGTATAAGCTGAAGAGGACCATTGTAGCAGTTGATCCCAGGTTGTGGAAGGCCAATGAACCAGAGCTTTGTTGTTTACAGCTTTCCATACAAACGTGGAATATGAACATTGGAAAAAAAGATGATCATGGGTCTCAGTATGATTATCGCAAAGAATGCATGTGCTATTACTTACGATGCCAGTCATGTATAGCCTGTCCATTGTGCTCAAACGATCTTGTGTAGCTAGCCATAGAATAAAAGATTGTCGCGGAATGTAGCCTTTATACCAGAGTAGTTTATGCATGTTGTTTGTTGGTTTTTTTGCTCGTAGAAGCTCCCATGCAGATGCAACTGTGAATTTTCTGGAGGGGTGGCCTATCCAGACATAGTGATCCGTCCTGTTGGAGTTGGGAGAGAATTGAATGGTGCTCCATATTGGCTGGAGATCATGGACAGTACATGGGAAATGCCAACGGTCACCATGAATAATATCAGATACTGTGGCTGTCCATGGCAGACCTGTGGAAGTAAGTGTTCGCAGAGAAAACATATCAATTAGGCGTTTGCCATCAGGAAGCCAATAATCAAACCAAAGTGATGTTGATGTCCCATCTCCAATACAAGGAGTGAACCAGCCCTTGCAGCATTCTTGACTCTGTAAAATTTTACGCCAGGACCATGACGGGTTAGATGGAATCTTAATGTGCCAGAAGGATCGATGGCGAAGGTGAATGGTGTGTATCCATGTAGCCCATATCGACTGCTTATCTTCAAATAGCCTCCAAATGTGTTTCAGTGTTGCTGCTTGATTCCATATTTTAAGGCTTTTGATAGCCAGACCACCTTCTTGCAATGGATAGCAAATAGAGCTCCATGAGACTTTAGATCCTGTGGTAGATAGAGAGGAACCCTTCCAAAGAAAAGAAGCTAGAATGCTTTCAATTTTTCGGATGGTAGAACATGGCAAGATAAACATTGATGACCAATAAACTTGGATTGAGAATAAGACTGATTGGATTAGCTGTAGCCGGCCTGCGTATGTAAGAGAGGCAGACGTCCATAACTTAATTCTTGAGATGATTCGTTCAACCAGTGGAAGGCAATCCGCATGAGTGAGTCTAGTGGATATAAGTGGAACACCAAGGTATTTAATTGGAAGGATGCCCTGTTGGAAGCCAAGATGCTGCTGGATGTCATGATGAAGCTCATTGCTAACCCCGGATAAGTAGAAGAAACTCTTGGTATGATTGATGGTAAGCCCAGATAGCTGCGAAAACTTGTCCAGACAAGACTTGAGAATGCCAACTGAGGTTGTGTCAGCATTGCAGAACAACATGAGATCATCTGCAAAGCATAAATGAGTGATGGAGTTTTGTTTGCAATTCCAATGATATTTGAAATTGGCATTCTGTGTGGCACGGCGCAGAAGGCCATTCAATCCTTCCATTGCAAAAACAAATAGATATGGTGAGAGGGGATCTCCCTGCCGAAGCCCTCTTGTGGATTTGAAGAAGCCGTGTAGTTCACCATTCATATTAATGGTATAGTGTGCTGTAGAAATGCAGATTTTGATCTAGTTGATCATGCATTGTGGAAGTGCAATTGCTTCTAATCCAGCTATAATGAATTCCCAACTCACTGTGTCAAAAGCTTTCCTCAAGTCGATTTTCAAGGCACAGTTGGAGGGACCATTTCTTAGATGAGAATTGTGCATAAGTTCCTGAGTTAGTAGAATAGCATCTGATATACTTCTGCCCGGCAGGAAAGCTGATTGTGCAGGGCCAATAATCTCGTTTAGAGCATTCTTTAGCCTGGATACAATGATCTTGGAAATGCATTTGTATAGAATATTGCAGCAGGAGATTGGACGAAAATCATTCATGGATGATGGATTTTCAATTTTTGGCACAAGAGCTACTCTAGTAGCATTAACACAGCGTGGAAGGGAATTGTTGGTGAAAAAATACCTGGTGGCAGCAATGAAGTCGGTTCCAATAATAGACCAGCATTTCTTGAAGAAAAAAGCATTATAACCATCCGGCCCTGGAGCTTTGGTGTCAGGGATTGAGAATAGGGCAGCTTTGATTTCGTCATTGGTAAGAGGCAGGAGCATTGATGTTTTGGATGCAGCTGATATTTGCTTCGGGTATAGCAGTGTAATGTCATCTTGTAATTGAGGCTGAGGTGTGGCTAGAAGCTGCTTAAAATAAGATACTGCCATTTGACTCATCTGTTGTTGGTCGTGGATTATGTTACCTGCATTATCCATTAGGTGATGGATTTTGTTTCTTACCTGCCGATGGATCAGAGATTTATGGAAGAATTTGGTGTTCTTGTCACCTAATTGAAGCCATTGTATCCTGGATCTTTGTTTAAAAAAAAGACTCCTCATCTTTACATAATTGCATGTATTGATGAGCAAGGCATCGTTCACTATTTCTGGCTGCTGGTGAGGTTGGATCAGCATCAAGTACAGTCTGAGCAGCAGACCATGCAGCTTGAGCTTGAGAGACTCTGCTTGAAAGATTGGATGTGTGTTGCTGATAAAGATGTTTGAGCTTAAGCTTGAGGAGGCGTAGCTTGGAGGTGAATTGATACATTGGGTTACCACTGATTTGTGTCTGCCATGATGAACTAACAGTAGGAAGAAAATCTTCACGGTCAGCCCATAAATTTAAAAATTTGAAAGGAGCCTGTCTTTTGTAACTGTCAGTCTGAAGATGAATGAGCATGGCACTATGATCAGAGATGTGGCGTGGTTGAAAAACAGAATGAGCTGCTGGCCATGTGGAAAACAAAGACTGATTCCCAAAAATCCAGTCCAGTTTCTTTTGTATAGTATTGTCACCATGTTGACCATTGTGCCAAGTAAACCGAAGACCTGTGTATGGAAGTGTAATGAGTTCTGACTGACGGATGCAATTATAGAAATCATCCTGATGATGATACCAGTTTGTGTCACCACCTACTCTGTCCGCAGCAGATAAAATGGCATTGAAATCTCCCATAACAATCCATGGGGTATCAGTGTTTTGGATACTTGCTTGGCATAGATAGTTCCAGAGAAATGTTCTTTCGGATGGGGTGTTATGGCCATAGATGAAAGTGAGTTTGAGGGGTTGAGTGGAGGCAGGATTAATGACTTTACAAGAGAGCCATTGTGTGGATGAGTCTTCATAAATGAGGGTGAGCTTTTGGGGATTCCAGCCGACCAAAATACGGCAATGAGAGGTATGTTGAATGTTGGATACAAAATGCCAACTTGCAGGGGCCAAGTTAGCTTGGGCAGCAGCTAAGTTGGTGTCTTCAATCTTTGTTTCAAGTAACCCGAAGATGTCAAGATTATTTTTTTGCATCCAGTGATGGATAGTGTTTTGTTTTTGGAGGCTATTGAGGCCCCAAGTATTCCAGCTTCCTATATTAAACATTAAAAATGATATAAAGGTAAGAACAGGAAATATAATTAAAGGCCTCTGACCTCTTTGCGTTTCCTACCCCCTTTTTTTTCCGAACTGTTTTCGGAGAAGAACTAGGGGAGGCATCATCATTGGCAATGAAATTGGAGGATGTCTCATTTGTTGCATCAGTGGCTGTTTGTGAACTGTCACTAGTTGTGCCCAAAGAAGCCATTCTACTCTCCTGACACGGTGCAGTGTCCATGACAATAGGAGGCATAGTTGTGTGGAATTGAGTTGTGGGATTAGGAGCTGGCTCATTGCTAGGGACATGAATAGCCGGTGGGTCATGTGTAACAGCAAATGTTGGAATGGGGTTTGAAGGTAGTTTAGTAGGAATGGTGTTTGAGGTTGGTTGCTGGTCCAAAGGTGGTTGAGGACAGTGTGTTTTGGGAGAGGACAGAGGGCTTGCAGATGGAGGAGCAATGGTTGTGGTATTGGCTATATGTGTGGTGGGACAAGATATGATGGGAAGGTGGACAGTGCTAGATGATGGAGCAATGGTTGCTGGAATGGTGTGTGTTTGTGGTGCGAGGTTTTCTATGCCTTTGCCTTTGTTAACTTTTGCCGGTGCTGCAATGGGAAGGCAAGAATGGCCAAACACATGGCATGTTTCACAACGAGAGGGCTTCCATTCATAGTCTACAGTTATTGTGATTGGCTCAGCTGACAGTGGACTTTCAATTTCAAAATTCTGAACATAAGGAAGGGTAGCATCAATCTCCACACATACCCTTGCGTACTCCAGCCGTGTGCAATTATATGTTTGCTCATCACAAGATAAAGGCCTACCAACCATGCTGGCAGCCATGCTCAAACCCTGCTTAGACCACAGTGGAAAAGGCAGTCCATGAAGGCGTATCCAAACTGGGAGAGTGGAGATTTTGTTCTTATCAAACTGGAATCGGGGATGCCATTGCTGCAGGATGATGTTCTTACCACCGAACATCCAAGGACCCTTTTCTAGCACCGAATGCATATTCTCCTCAGTGTTGAATCTAAAAATCATAAAGCCATTTGCAGTGGCTGTGACATGCTCCAGGCCACATTGTTTCCATACTCGAGATGCAATTTTATTGACAGCATGGTATGGCATTTTGTATCCTGGAAAAAAACCAACCATGCATCGCGTCCATTGGGCAGAATTCTCCATCAGCATTGCTTCTGTGACCTTAAGCCGGTGCCCTATAGGCTGACGAACAAGGTTATCAAGGGTGAAACGAGTGCTGGCATCAGAAATCCTAACTCTATCAGCCCATGATGTTTGGTCAGCAGCCTTGGTGGTTGGTTTGGGCTTAGGGGGTAACATGATTGTGTGTAGGTAGTATGTGGTGAAGGGCAGTGATAATCAAAAACCAATGAAGGCAGTATTGGGGAAGGGTGGCTGAAAAAAAAGTGAAAGTGATGAGATATGAGGGACGGTGATCATGTGTGTAGATATATTTTTTGAAGAAACTGTTCGGTGGAAAGTGAAAGATAGGTAAGGGGGACGTGTTGCAAGGTTGAAGAAGTGGAAAGAATGGCTGTCGGAGTAGATCTCAGGCCAGTAAGCTAGAGAGGTTTTTTTGCCTGTGGCAGCCATGTTTTCTTCATGTGTTTTTCCCTAAACCCTAAACCCTAAACCCTAAACCCCAAACCCCTAAACCCCAAACCCCAAAACCCCTAAACCCAAAACCCCAAAACCCCAAACCCCTAAAACCCTAAACCCTAAACCCTAAACCCTAAACCCTAAACCCTAAACCCTCAACCCTCAACCCTCAACCCTCAACCCTAAACCCTCAACCCTAAACCCTAAACCCTCAACCCTCAACCTTCAACCCTCAACCCTCAACCCGCAACCCTCAACCCTCAACCCGCAACCCTCAACCCTCAACCCTCAACCCTCAACCCCAAACCCCAAACCCCAAACCCGAAACCCCAAACCCGAAACCCCAAACCCCAAACCCCAAACCCCAAACCCCAAACCCTAAACCCGAAACCCCCAACCCGAAACCCCAAACCCCCAACCCGAAACCCCGAACCCCAAACCCCGAACCCAAACCCGAAACCCGAAACCCCGAAACCCGAAACCCCAAACCCCAAACCCCGAACCCCAAACCCGAAACCCGAAACCCCGAACCCCAAACCCGAAACCCCGAACCCGAAACCCCAAACCCCAAACCTCAAAACCCGAAACCCCAAACCCTAAACCCCAAACCCAAAAACCCCAAACCCCAAACCCCAAACCCCCAACCCCAAACCCCAAACCCCAAACCCGAAACCCGAAACCCGAAACCCGAAACCCCGAACCCGAAACCCCAAACCCCAAACCTCAAACCCGAAACCCAAACCCTAAACCCCAAACCCCAAACCCCAAACCCAAACCCTAAACCCTAAACCCTAAACCCTAAACCCCCTAAACCCTAAACCCTAAACCCTAAAAACCCTAAACCCTAAACCCTAAACCCTAAACCCAAACCCGAACCCGAACCCGAACCCAAAACCCAAACCCAAACCCTAAGCCCTAAGCCCTAAGCCCTAAGCCCTAAGCCCTAAGCCCTAAACCCTAAACCCTAAACCCTAAACAAATTAAGAGAGATTTTTCCACCAACAAATTAAGAGAGAAACACCAAAATTTGTCAAAATTATAAAAGTTTTAGATAAATTGATAAGGAAAACATCATTTGGCAAGGGAATTGGAAAGAAACAAGTGAAGAAATTGTAAGGAAAAAAGTGGGAGAGGGTCGGCTGGTGTGCAAAAAGGGAGGAGTTAAAATTTTTCAACCGGTTAAGTATCGAAGTCGAAATTATCCCCAGGTATAGAGCCCTAAATTTGACAATGCAAAGTAATTTAAATTTGATTAAAAATTTTGTATTAATCTTGAATTGAAATTAGGATTCTTGAGTAAAATTTGGGGAAAATGTAAAATTGGTTGGAATTGGATTAACTAGGGTATTGTAGGTTGCTTTAAATGTGAAATTATGCAGGAATACCAAGGAAAAATCAATGGTTAAAGGATCAAATATGGCCAACCATTAAAGGAGTAAGTGGAAAGAGAAAAATTTGTGATTTTCTTTGTAAATTTCTCGTGATGCGTTGTTATAATGTGAACAATGGATAGGTAAGATGATTATTGTGTGAGAAGGAGAAAGAAACTGACATGATCAAAGAATTGATGTCTTATCCCAAGTGCAGGAATGTCAAAGTAATAGATAACTCAACAAGACCTGGGTCAAACCACAGGGATGATAACTATATAAATTATAAATAATAATGATGATGATGATGATGATGATAACAATAAGATGATGGTGATGATGAGTTAAAGAGGACTTTGAGATGTAAGATTAATGTGAGGATTAAACAATGATAAAAACAAATGTCAAGGTTAGAGGATCCACTAATAGTATTAGAGATAAGTAAAGTATAAAATCTTTATAAATTATCAACATGATCATATTAATCATCTTATTTGCGTAATATCATACTTATAAATTTTATTAGGTATTCATGATGCTAATTTATATTGCCAACAAATCAAGTTCGTCTCATAATAAAGATGTATGCCGAAGACTATGAAGGATCAAATATTTTATGTACCAAGTGTTATATATACAACACAAATCTAGATTAACCATTTAACAAGTAAGGTATTAAGAATTAATAAGATAAAAATGATAAGACATGTAATAACAAGTTGTTTAGGATATAAGCATTGAAGTCCATATTGAATTTATATTATACTTATCCTAACACCATTAGTGAAACCTTTTCACCTTGACATGATAAACTTAGCTAAACATTATGAAGAAAAAAAACATAAATAAACAATATAAGAACATAAACATGATAAAAGTTAACTAAGTATAGTAAAGGAAATGAAAAGCATAAACAAGAGATTAATGAAAGCAAAACTTGAGCATTACAAAATTATAAAGAAAGAGAGCAACAACATAATCTTGATCTGAAAACCAAGATGCCAAAATGAATGACAAATGCCTCCTTTTATAGGCTAAAATTTAGAACTATTCATTTGGTAATTGATTATTGATATAGTGGCCAACTATTGATTTAGTGGACTTGGTGGACACTAGCACTCAAGCATTTTGGATAGATGAAGTCACATTGATGCAATTAGAATTTGGCAACGTGCTCTTCATGAAAGTTGTTGTAAATCAGCTTATCCTTCCACCCACTAAATATTAGAGCATTTGGATCACTACAACTTGAAATATGTCTAAAATACAAAATAGTGCTTCTAGTGGACGTGGTGGACAGCCCTCAAGCTCTTTTCTGGATGAAATGTCATTGCTAACATCATAATTGAAGCAAGTTATCTTTATGAAAGTTGTTGTAAATTGTCTTATCTTTCCACTCACCAAATTTGACGTCCTTTTGCCTTCTAGAACTCTAGTTATAGGTACTATTCTAAGTAGTGTTTGGGCTGGATTGTAAGACAGATTCTAACTTCTCTTTTGTGGCCAAGCTTTGAATTTGAAAACGGTAGATTTGGGTCTTCCACTATTCATAAATAGTATAGGCTTATTTCTTAACTTTCTAGCCATATAAATGAAACTGAAATGCAAGATCTATAGCTCCAGATGTGACCCAATGACTTATCAGTGTTCCAATTTAAATTGAATCAACATCTCTTTTCTAAGCTTAGCCTTTTCTTTGTCCTTTCACTTTCAATAGATAATCACATCAATCAATCCTTTTAATTATGAGATATGTCTGCATTTAAAATGAGTGTTTACCATAAATTAAAGCTATCTTATATTATCATACTTGTTATTATAAAACATGCTTTAGTTAAGGAGTTATTGATACTTCAAGTACAAAATGATGATATAAAACCTTGATAAAAATACATTTTAAGTACTAATTAGAAGCCATTGGTTCCCTTGGGCCAAGTTTTGGCCAAGGCAGGGTTAAAGAAGGAGGAGGAGTTTTTGAGATTTTGTATGTTAATAATGAATAGATTATGCGTTGTAGAATGCTTTTAAATGAAAAACCATGAAATTTAACAAAAGCCATTTATAAAACTAAATTTAACACATGTGTTATATGAAGTAGAAATGAATCTATTAGCTATAATGTACAACATATGGCTTGACTTAGGAGGAGTTGCGAAATGTAGAGTAAATGTGGAAAGATCTCTTCTCCATTGCTTGAGTTCGTTGGAATATCAATCCTCTGGTAAAGAGAACACCTACGTAATTTTGGAACACCTGATGAATCGTTAAGTGGAGTTTCGTTGTTGGCAACCCAATAGGGAGAGAAGAAGAAAAATAGAAGTCAAATAAAATTATTCGTCTAGATGTGAAGTTATTCGTCTTAAGCATGGAGAGCTAGCAATGCTACGCTACATAGGTAAACGCAAGACTCTGGAAATTATTGCTCTAAAGTGTTCCAAAAATGGTTGACACTACTTTAAGACTTAAAACATCAAGCTTAAGGAATCATTTACTTTGAAAATTGAGGCCAGTGGACTCTGAATTACGACCCTATAAGCTTAAGATCTCTTCTCCATTGCTTGAGTTCGTTGGAATACCAATCTTCTGGCACAGAGAACTCCTACCCAATCTTGAAAACCTAGTGGAATAATGAAAGTTGCATACCACCAGACTATCCTCGGTGCTTCCATCCACCAATCAAGGTTATTCCTCGAAGCTTATTCCTTGTGTCAAGTGAAAGAGGCCAAGAGAAGTCGGTGCTGGAGAATTCAAGGGAAGACTGAATAACTTGTACATGTAATAATGTAAAGTGGCATACCACCAGACTATCCTCGATGCTTTAGCCCCCAAGAGAAGCCCACACAAATGAGAGAAACTTTATGGGTCTCTCAGCATGTAGTAAATATAGTGCATGTGGCTTTTATTTTTGAATTATCAAGTTGATAATTTTTATACTATAATAATTTTTGTGTCTTTGTTATATATACATGTAAATTTAGAAATCATAAAAAAGAAAAAAAATTAAAAAAAGGAATTTCATATTAACTAACAACTCTTTTAAAAAAAAAAATTCTAGTTGTGATTTCATTGAATTGCATGAAAAAAATTAAAATTTATAATATTTTTACCTCAGTCTTAATTGAATTGAGTCCTATCCATATTTCTTGAAATAGTTTTGACCATTTTACACAAAAAGAATGCGAATTAGCTTAAGCGATTATTGGGGAGGGGTCATATTTAGTGAGTTTGCCATACATATAATGTAGAAATTGTTGTTTTGGATGAAGAGTGGGAAATGATGATGTTTCAAAGTTCATTTAAATCGTTAATGAAAATTGAAAAAATTTGTCTCCTTAATTTCCAAAAAGGATTCAAACCTAAAAAAGATAAAATTTAGGAAAGGGTCCTTAATAGAAGTTATAGCCAAGGATGTTAGCCTTACAACAAGACTAACTTCACTTAAATTGAAGCTCTAGAACTCAAGGTACAAATATGAGGAGATGTCAAGTTACAATCTCTGCTAACAGTTTTGACAAGTTGCTAAAATAAGAAATTTAGTTGTGTTAAGGGAAAAAGCAAGTTTCCTTCCGTTCAAAAAATATGTAGTTCTGTGTCTTATCATTTAAGGAAAATAAATCATGTTCAAAACCAAAATTTATAATTTTAGTTATGATTAAATAAAGAATAATGACCTTATAGGATGTAATGGAAAATACAAATGTAAATAAAGAAAATAATATGGAATGAAAGGAAATCAACATTTGTCATTATTTTTAATATTATGAGAAATGTAACTTGAATAGAAAATAATATGGAATACTTGTGAATACAAGAGCGACCATAAGAGCGTTATAGTAGTAGCAAGGGAGTACGAGCCGAGCTTCTACAATATATAAGTGTCTTACACCTATATCCTTCTTCTTTTTTTGTTACATTGGAAACAAAGAAAAAGGACTAAACAACTCTAGGGAAGCTAATTCCCATGATATCTACTAGAAAAAGTTGTTGCAAGCCTTGAGGAGGCTTATCCTAGATCATCAAACCATAGTTGCAAGATGTTGCAAGCTTTGCCATAAAATCAGCATAGAAATTAGTCTCTCTAAATGTTTATTCAATTCTAATAGTCCAATCTCTACTCAGTAATTCTGTAATCTCTAAAATAAGAGCCTTGTACTTATGAAAATCCACTTGATTATCAGGTAACAATCTAATAGCATCCTTTAAATCTGAGTGACATATTATCTTGCAATATCCTAAAATCCCAAGCTAGCTTCAGTCCCTTAGCAATAACTAATAACTCTAGAAGAAAGTTGCAAGCAACACCTGCAAACGCTGTAAATCCAACAAGAAAATTCCATGCATTGGACCTAATTAATTAAACCACCAGCTCCAATCGTATCAGGGTTACCGAGAGAGCTACCATCCACATTAATCTTTACGAAATCCCAATAAGGTTGTAGCCATAAGATCTAGATTATTTCTTTGGTTACATACATATCTTCCCCAAGCCATATGAGAATCAACAACCATTCTCCAAATATTCCTCATTAGCCAAACATCACCTTCATAGTGGTTTTCGAAAGCAAAACAATTTCTCTGCATCCAAATCCACCATACCGTTGAAAGAAACAGATGATCCTGGTCTGAATCCACTAGTTGAATAATCTAGTCGAGAATATTCCCAACAAGAAAATTAGTTGCTCTGATGAAACCAAGTTCCTTCCAAACCTCCCAAGCTCTTCTGCAATCCCTAATACAATGCCAAGTATCCTCAATAGCAAGTTGGCAGTGAGGACATACCTGATTGTCTGTTAACCTCCTCCTAAATTAAAGTGTGTTTATTGGTAAATAGCCATGAAAAATGAGCCAAATTAAGTGCTTAAGCTTTTCTATAGCCTTAAGCTTCACTAACCAACACCATTTCCCCATATCATCCTTCATATGTCTAGATCTATTTATAAGCCAAGTGTACCCAAGATGAGGAGTATAAGTGCTAGCAATTGAATTTTCTCAAACCACATAATCCTTTAGAGCTCACTCTCTAGGAATTGGGACGACTAAGATTCCAAAATAAATATCACTAGGAATTATTGTAGATAGTGACTCCAAGTTCCATTGCCCATCAACCCAAAGATCTTTCATCAAAATGTCTGTGTCACTAATATTCATTACAAGAAGAATCGACACTAAGCTCCCAAACTTCAGCCATTTATCGTACCAGATCGACACATCTCCAGTATCAAGCAATATCATGAATCCTTCCCTCAAATGTTTAAGAGCCCAAATGATGGATTTCCAGCTGTGAGAACTATAATTAGAATAGTTCTAAATCTAAACTATTAACTTATTCTTTATATATTTCTCGTGTAGCATTTCCACCCACAATTTACCAGGGCTATTCAAAAGATGCCAAATCAGTTTTCCAAGTAGAGATATATTTCCAAACCTTGTTTCCCTCACACCCAAACCTCCATTGATGTGAGGACAAATCACCATATTCCAATTAATAAAATTCCAACTCCCTCCCGTCTCTTGGTTACTCTAAATAAATTTCTTGACAATTTTATCAATTTGCATGCATGTAGCATTAGGCAACCACATGTTTTGCATAGGGTAAATAGGCATAGTTGTTAGGATAGATTTTGCCAAAGTAACTCTTCCTACCGTGTTCAACAATTTACCCTTCTAATCAACTAACCTTCCTTTAATTTTATCAATGATAAAATTAAAATGAGCCCTTTTAACTCTACCTTGAATAAGCAAAAATACCAAATATTTTCCTAAATCTCCTACAAACCTTGATTGAAGACAATTAAGCAAAAATTTCCTTCTTTCCCTTGGCAGTCTTAAATCCTATAATCCTCGACTTATCAAGGTTAACTTTAAGGCCTAAAACACTGCACAAGTCAGTTACCACTTTATTGATAAGTCGGACTTGAGAATATTACACTGAAGTAAATAAGAGAATATCAACAACAAAAAGGAGGTGAGAAATCCCAAGCCCTCCTCTGGATACTTGCACTGTCTTCCATTGTCTCTCATTAACCTTTTTGGCAATCATACAAGATAATTTTTCCATGTAGATTACGAACACATGAGGCAACATTGGATCTCTCTGCCTTAAACAACATGTAGGAACAAAACTAGAGCAAAGTTAAAGAGGAAGCTTAACATAATACATAATCAAATTTACAATATTCTCTGGAAAGCCAAAATCCTCCAGAGTCTTCTAAATAAAATCCCACTCCCCTCTATCATAAGCCTTCTCCAAAACAAGCTTCATCGCAAAAGAACCCTTTTTTCTCTTTGTATGGTTCATGTAGTGCATAATTTCTTGAGCTATTAGAGCATTCTCTATTGTGCCTCGACTAGGAACAAAACTTCCTTGAAGAGGTCCAATAATACAATCCAACAAAGGCCTAATTATGTTCACTAACACCTTCGTAATAATTTTATAAATTACATTACAAAGACTAATAAGTCAGAATTGCTTTATAGAGGTGGGATTATCCTCTTTAGGAATCAGAACTACAAAAGTTTCAGCCAGTTTCCTACATATAAAAAAAAAAAACCATGAACAAAAGTCTCTCGAACCATATTTCACACATCCTCCCCAACAATGTGCCAATATTTTTTAAAGAAAAAAAGCATGGAAACCATTGGTACCTGGAGCCTTAAAAGAGTCCATCTACGTAGGGGCTATATAAACCTCTTCCTTAAACACTATACGAATAAGACTAGCCTTCCCCTCATCTAAGATCATAGGAAGAGCATCCAGCCTAAATCAACATTCCTAATTTGACACATTTGAACAAAGAGATCTTTGAAATAGTGCAAGGCTTCTCCTTGAAGTATTTTATCCTCCTTACACCAATTTCCATTTTAGAGAAATAGGTTGTGGATTTTGTTTTGTTTCCTTCTTGCCATAGTTAGAGTGTGAAAGAATTTAGTGTTCCTGTCACCACACTAAACCCATTTTTCTCTAGATTTTTGGTACTAGAAAAGCTCTTCTTGTTGCAACACCATATTATACTCTTTCCATAGATTTTTTCAAACATAGATAAAGAATCAATAGGTTGCTCATCTAGACAAATTTGTACTCTAACAAGGTGAGCCAAAATCCTCCTTTTGTTCTTGAAGATATTGCCAATTTATTGAAGATGATGGAGTCATCTCTAACAATATCTAACCCTCATAAAACATCATGCTCACAAACACTCTAAGCTCCAGAAACCACCTCTTGATAATCCTCATGGGTGGCCTAAGCAACTTCAAAACGAAAAGGCCACTCTCTTTTAAACATTGGTAAACCATTTATTATAGAATAGGATTCTAATATAGGATGTTGTAATCATTACAGTTACTCATGTATCTATCAGAATAGGATTCTAATATAGGATGTTGTAATCATTACAGTTACTACAGTGTTCTACTGCCTCTATATAAATAGGAAGATTGGCTAAGGCACAACCCAACACATTCTATTATTCTCAACTTGGTATCAGAGCAACAAAACCCTAAAATAAATTAAACCTAATTTTCTCATAGCCTCCCAACCTCCCTTTTTCAATGGAACAGCCACCACATACATCTTCAACTTCTGCAGCACCAGCAGTCCAGCTTTCTTCTTCTCCGACAGTGCAGCCCTCTTCTCTTGCAGCGCCTCCTCTGCTTTCCTCTACTATGTCACCGCCTGGATTCTCCTCTGCCATGGCTGGTGAATGCCTCCTCTTGCAGCCCACGTTTGCTGCCTCTACTGCCGCAAGCATTATCTCTCTTTCTCACACTCATCAAGTCATCTCCCTCAAATTAACAAACACCAATTATTTATATTGGCGTATGCAAATGCTACCTTATCTCCTAGGCCAAGGAGTTTTTGGTTTTGTTGATGGCTCCAACACATGTCCATCAACACATGTTCTTGCCCATGATGGTATCTCTCTTAAGGTAAATCCGCTTTTTCAAACCTGGAAACAACAGGACCAACTCATTCTAAGTGCTCTTCTTTCCTCCCTATCTATGGAAGTTTTGCATCTTGTTGTTGGTTGTCAAAGTTCTTGTTCAGCTTGGGGCACTCTTGAGCGAGCTCTCGCTTCCACCTCCAACTCTCGTATTATGCAACTTCACGGCTCTCTTCAGGATCTTCGACAGGGTGATGAATCAGTAACTCAATTTATGCAAAAAACAAAGGCCTTATTTGATGAATTGGCCACTGCTGGTCGGCCAGTTTCACTTGAAGATTTCAATTTATATGTGTTTCGTGGTCTTCGGGGAGAGTTTAAAGACTTAGTTACCAGTCTTATTACAAAGGCTGAACCTTTATCATATGCAGATCTTCACAGCCATCTCCTCACACATGAATTTCTTCACAAATCTTCTGCTTCCATACATGCTCCTCTGCTGCCCACACCCAGCATTCCATCTTCTGCTCTTGTTGCACAGCGCCAGACTTTTGGCAATTTTGACCGTAGTAGGGGCTGCTTCAACGGTGGCTGGCGTCCCAACCAGTCCAACAGCAGAGGCAATCGATTTGCTGGCTCCAGACCTGATCACCGCAGCTTCCAAAACTCCTCCTTCGGTGACAATAGGCAAGGCTCTTGGCAGCGTAATAGGGGGCAGAATCCACGCTGTCAACTGTGTCAGAATTTCAGCCATACAACTCCCCATTGCCCTCAATTCCAGCAACGAGGTTATGGCCAACAACCTACTGCCAACCTGGTGCAACGCAATCTCTCCTCAACCGGTTCTGTTGATTGGTTTCCAGATACCGGTGCCAATCAACACGTCACACCTGATCTTGCCACCTTGACCGCTTCAGAACCGTATCTTGGTAATGATAATTTGCATGTTGGTGATGGTAAGGGCCTTCCTATATCTCATCTTGGTCATACAAAAATATATACACCACATCGTTCTTTCACCTTATCTAATGTTCTTCATGTTCCTGCAATCACAAAACCTCTGCTCTCTGTTCAGAAATTTTGTCTTGATAATAATGTTTATTTTGAATTTCACCCTCGTGTGTTTTATGTCAAGGATTTCAACACCCATGAAGTCCTTCTCTCAGGTCAGAGTAAAGATGGTCTCTATGCCCTGACCAAGTCTTCTGTCACGTCAGTTCCTCAAGCCTATTGGTCTCCCTGCACTTCTGCCTCTGCCGATTTATGGCATCGTCGACTAGGTCATCCTACTTCACGTATCTTTCAATTGTTAATCTCGAAAAATAAGATTATTTGTAATAACAAACGTCTTAATTTTCAATGTCAAAGTTGTCCTTTAGGAAAATCATCGTGTTTGTCTTTAGGACCTACTGGTCACAAAACTTCTGCTCCACTTGAATTAATTTTTAGTGATGTATGGGGCCCTGCTCCTCTTTTTTCTTCAGATGGCTATCGTTATTTTGTTATCTTCGTTGATGCTTATACTAAATATGTATGGTATTATCCTCTAGTTGCCAAGTCTGATGTTTACTCTGTTTTTCATCAATTTCAAACTCTTGTCGAACGTCAATTTTCCTTAAAAATAAAATCTGTTCAAACTGATTAGGGTGGTGAATACCGAAAACTATCCACATTTTTTCAGACCATTGGTATTCATCATCGTCTGATTTGTCCCCACACTCATGAACAAAATGGAACAGTAGAGCGTCGTCATAGGCATATTGTGGAAACAGGTCTTACTCTTTTAGGGCAATGTAAAGCACCTTTTTGATTCTGGAATTATGCTTTTGAAACCTCTGTTTATCTTATAAATCGCATGCCTACTCCTATTCTTGCCCATCGCTCTCCGTTTGATTGTTTATTTCAACGGTCTCCTGATTATCATTTTTTGCGTACCTTTGGGTGTCTTTGTTTTCCTTTTCTGCGTCCATATAATAATCATAAATTGGATTTTCGTTCCTCTCCATGTGTGTTTTTTGGATATAGTTCCTCGCATCTTGGTTATCGATGTCTTGACATTGCATCTCACCGTATTTATATTTCTCGTCATGTTCGCTTCCATGAACATGTGTTTCCATTTGATAATTCTGAACAGATTGCAAAGGTCTCCACCACAACCCCCACCCCACCCACTACTGTCACCCTCCCAAATTTGCTAAACCACCCATCGCTACCCGCTTTCACTAGCCACCCAAACAGCCCACAACACTCCGCTTTGCCACTCCAAACAGCCACCCGACCACAGCCTCCACCCATCCCTTGGCCATCATCCCATGCTTGTTTATCTAACCCTTATGATGCAGGTTCAGATCGTCAATTGGTCTCCTCTCCTCATGGCCTTGGGGCACTTTCTAGTCCCTCCTCTGCTTCGCCCTCCCTGGCTAGCACTCCTGCCGCTTCAGTCTCTACCTCCAGCCCCTCCTCTATTGACAGTCCTATGCTTGAGGCTACTTCTTTATCATCCTCTCCCGCTGGTCTGAAACTTATGGTTGATTTGTCTTCTTATCAGCTGCCACAGGTCTCCTTGCTACAACCATCCTCCCCTGCGTCTCCACTAGCACACAGCAGACATCCTATGACTCTTAGACCGCGGCAGCCGAAGACAGCTAATCTAGTTGCTTCCACTGCCGCTACTTCTACCTCCACACGGGTACTGTATTCTCCCTCTTCTAAGCCTTTTGCATTCTCTGATGCTGACCGATATGCAGTTTGGCATAATGCTATGTGTGATGAGATCGCCGCTTTACGCGAAAATTGCACTTGGTCTTTGGTTCCATTTCATCCTTCGATGAACGTTGTTGGCAGTAGATGGGTATATCGGATCAAACGTCGTGTTGATGGTAGTATTGAGCGCTATAAAGCGTGCCTTGTTGCTAGAGGTTTTACCCAGCAGGAAGGTATTGATTATTCTGAAACCTTCAGTCCAGTTATTAAGCAAGCCACTATCCGATTGGTTTTCTCTATTACGGTTTCGCGAAATTGGAAGATTCATCAGCTTGATATTCATAATGCCTTCCTCAATGGTGTTCTTACTGAAGAGGTCTATATGAAACAGCCTTCAGGTTTCGTTGACTCTTCTCTTCCATCTCATGTGTGTAGATTACACAAATCATTGTATGGTTTGAAACAGGCACCAAGAGCATGGTACACTCGTCTAAGTGATTTTTTGCTCTCCATCGGTTTCCGAGCTTCCAAGGTTGACACCTCCCTATTTATCTTATCTGATGGTACTAATATCTTTTATCTCCTAGTGTATGTTGATGATATTCTGCTCACGGGTAGCAACTCTGCTATGCTTCATCACCTTATACAGTTACTCAGCTCTGAGTTCAAGCTTCGTGACTTAGGTGCTGTTCACTACTTTCAGTCTACCAGTATGGGTTTAATGCTGCGTCAACATAAATATATTCTTGACATCCTCACTCGAGCTGGTATGACTTCCTGCAAACCAGTTGATACTCCAGTCTCCCCTTCGAAAGTCATTTTATTATCAGATCATTCATTCTCTAATCCTACACGATTTCGTCAAATCGTGGGTGCTCTTCAATATCTTACCTTCACCCGTCCAGATATATGCTTTGCTGTTAACAGAGTCTGTCAGTTTATGCATGCTCCTACAGATTCTCATTGGGCCGCTGTCAAACGTATTTTACGTTATCTTAAAGGTACGGCATCTTATGGTTTCCATATCACTCGAGGCTCCTCTTTTTCTCTACATGGCTTTACAGATGCAGATTGGGCTGGTAGTATTGATGATCGCAAGTCTACGGGCGGCTATCTTGTCTTTTTTGGTCAGACGCCGATTTCTTGGAAATCCGGCAAGCAACGCACTGTTGCTCGCTCCTCTACTGAGGCTGAGTATAAAGCCCTTGCTGATGGTACCGCTGAAGTCATTTGGCTTCAATACTTGTTAACAGATTTGCAAGTTCCCTCAGTCTCTGCCCCTACCATTTGGTGTGATAATCTTGGTGCTACCTATCTCTCAGCAAATCCTATCTTCCATGCTCGTACTAAGCATGTTGAAGTGGATTATCACTTTGTTCCTGACCGTGTTGCCAAGAAAAAAATTCAGATTCGTTTTATTCCCTCTCGAGATCAACTTGCTGATGTCTTCACTAAACCGCTTCCTGTTGCATCCTTTACTGCTTTTCGATTCAAGCTTCGGGTTGATCCCCTACCCTCAGTTTGAGGGGGCATATTATAGAATAGGATTCTAATATAGGATGTTGTAATCATTACAGTTACTGCAGTGTTCTACTGCCTCTATATAAATAGGAAGGTTGGCTAAGGCACAACCCAACACATTCTATTATTCTCAACTTTATTATTATTATTATTAAAAAACATGATTGTTGAAATATCTCAAGAAACCATGTTAGTCTTCTTTAAAAAAGAGGTGTTAGTACTGGGCGTTGTTTTTTTTTTATTAGTCGTATTAAAGTGTTTAAATTGGAAAGGAAGTTGATTCCTTTATTAAGGAGATAATAAAGTGTTTAAATTGGAAAGGAAGTTGATTCCTTTATTAAGGAGATATTAATGGACGATAGTAGAGTATTTCTTGATTAATGCCATTCCCTTACTATCATGCCAAAATAGCTTTAGTTGATAAACTAGCCATTGGAATTTATTCTCTAACTTGTTTCTTAGTTCTGGAATTTGGCACTAAGTTTCTACGCGTAATTGGTCACGCCTCGACATTCCGACTTTCTTCTTCCGATTCGAGTAAAGAGCCATCAACTTGTTGAATTTATTTTTCTAACTTGATTTTTACTTAAGAATTAATGTCAAAAGCCATAAAAGTTTGGCACTAAGTTTCTACGCGTAATTGGTCACGCCTCGACATTCCGACTTTCTTCTTCCGATTCGAGTCAAGAGCCATCAACTTGTGGAATTTATTTTCCTAACTTGATTTTTACTTCAGAATTAATGTGAATAGCCATAAAATTTTGGTACCAAAATTTTCTATGCATAACTGGTCATGCCTTGACATTCCCAATTGGAAGCAGAAAAGTCGGAATGTTAAGGGATGACCAGTTATGCGCAGAAAGTTTCCATCAACCTGTGGAATTTATTTTCTAACTTGATTCTTACTTCAGAATGTGAATAGCCATAAAATTTTCTATGCATACTGGTCATGCCTGGACATTCCGACTTTCTGCTTCCGATTTGAATCAAGAGCCATTAGCCATGGAAAATTCAGGTTGCATTTTTCGGACTTTTGTCCATAGAAATTACAATTCTTCAACATGTCTATACATTTCAGTGTGCTTCGCATTTGACTTCAACAATTAATTAATTATTTTTTTATTTTCACTGTTTGATTGTTACGATGCATGACTAAATGTCATTTTATTCATTCAGATCAACTTGACCCCCAAGAAATAGATTAGCGATTATAATCAATATCAAGTCTTGCAGATAAAGCCAAAAAAGTCTTCTGGTGGAAACGTTCCGTACCATAGAGACAGTATATAATTGGTGTCCCGTTGATCGTGAACTATCCACATTAATCCTGCAACTTTTTTTTGCTTTTCCCTCATTTGTTCAGATCCTTGAAAAGTTTTATCTTTGCCAGACTCGAAATGGCTGGTGGGAAATATCAAGAATCTTCCTCTTCACGGTTTTCTAATTGTAAACATCAAGTGTTCTTGAGTTTTAGAGGTGAAGACACCCGCAGGAAATTTACCGATCACCTCTACACGGCCCTAGTCCAAGCAGGGATTCACACATTTAGAGATGATGATGAGATTCAGAGAGGACATAATATAGAGTTGGAGATCCGGCAAGCAATACAACAATCAAAAATATCGATAATCGTGTTCTCCATAGACTATGCTCGGTCGAGATGGTGCCTCGATGAACTTGTTATGATCATGGAACGTAAGAGGACCACTAACTCCATAGTTTTGCCGGTATTCTATGATGTGGATCCATCCCAAGTCAGAAATCAAACTGGGAGCTTCGCTGCAGCATTTGTGGAACACGAAAAGCGCTTCAAGGAGGAGATGGAGCGGGTGAATGGGTGGAGGATTGCTTTGAAGGAAGTTGCAGTTTTGGGAGGAATGGTTTTAGGAGATGGGTAAGTTATATCTCTTGATGAAACTACACATGGCATAAGATTAGAATGCTGGTTCTCAACTCTTAATTAATTCAGTTTTTGCATTTAAGTATTTAGACGAAGATTGATAATACCACTCCAAATTTAGAGAAACTAAACCACCACTAATCTAGAGAACATAAAAGAAAAATAAAATAAAATACTTAAGATTTCTTCATTGTTTCATGATTTTTTTTTCCAAATTTAACCATCAATCATTGACACACAATCTGCTTTAATTTTCTAGCTAAATGTCGTTTATTTCTATTGCTTATAGCTAGAGAGACTATCGTACATTGTATTTTACTTTTCTGATGTAGGTACGAGGCACAGTTTGTCCAATCTATTGTGGAGAACGTCTCAAAGACTTTGGATCGAAAAATATTTCATTTGCCCTTTCATTTCATTGGTAGAGATTCTGTAATACAATATATCAACTCATGGTTGCAAGATAGGTCCCATAGTGCTGCCATTGCTTTACTCTATGGAATTGGTGGAGTTGGAAAGACTGCCATAGCCAAGAATGTTTATAACCAGAACTTTTATAAATTTGAAGGAAAGAGCTTTCTTTCAAATTTTAGAGAAAGGTCAAAGGAATTCAAGGGTTTAGTTTGCCTACAGAGGCAACTTCTTTCGGACATCCTAAAAAAGACTGTTGATGAGATAAATGATGTTGATGAAGGAATTTTGAAGATTAAGGATGTAATATGTTGTCGAAGAAGTCTTATTGTTCTAGATGAGGTTGAGGAAAGGGACCAATTCAATGCAATCGTTGGCATGCCGAATTGGCTTTGTAAAGGAAGTAAAATCATTGTAACGACTAGAAACAAGGGTCTGCTTTCAGCTAATGATGAGTGGGTCAAGTGCAAAGTTGAACCTCTAGATAACGGAAAATCACTTGAGCTTTTCAGTTGGCATGCCTTTGGACAAGCTTACCCTGTTGAAGGTTTTGTAGAGGACTCTTGGAAAATAGTGAATCATTGTAATGGACTTCCATTGGCCCTTCGTGTTACTGGTTCTTCATTATCTGGTAAAAGTCGAGAAGTATGGGAAAGTGCATTGTATGAAATGGAAGTGATTCCAAATTGTGAAGTTCAAAAGATTCTTCGAATAAGTTACGACTCTCTCGATGATGAATACCAGAAGAACTTATTCCTTGATATTGCTTGTTTCTTCAATGGAATGGATTACAATTATGCTGTTAGGATACTAGATGGGCTCGGTATAGGTGCAAGATTCAGGATTGACAATCTCATCGATAGATGTCTTGTAGAAATTGTTGAAATCTACAGTGATAAAAGGTTGTGGATGCATCAACTCGTAAGAGATATGGGAAGGGAAATTTCTCGCCAAGAATCACCCCAGTGTCAAAGAATATGGCATCACATGGAAGCTTTTACAGTTTTGAAAGAAACAAGTGTAAGTACCTGTTTTTGTTTTGCTATCTGCATGGTATTTAGGCGTCTTAAAATGTTCATGCTTTTACTATATTGAAAGAAACTACTATAAGTACCTCATTTTGTTTATTCTTTTACTTTCTTTTCTCATATACTTTTAATATTTTTGAAGCAGGATGCTGAAAAATTGCGTGGCCTTACCCTTGATACGCATGCATTGATGGAAGATAATTGTACCAAAGCTATCTGTGGTGATTCAATGGTTCGCCACAAGCATAACTTCTTTCAACATTATCGTCTTCCTACGTTCCCCTCTCGAGAATGGCTTTCTAACCTTTTCTTCGGGGAACAAGTACAAAGTGGTCAAGCAAGTTTGTTACCCGTCCTCAGCACGGATGCTTTAAGAAAGATGCAAAATGTAAAATTTCTCCAACTAAATTACCTGAAGTTCCATGGAAGTTATGAACACTTCCCTAAGAATTTGGTATGGTTATCCTGGCATGGATTCTCTTTGAGATCCATACCAAACCAATTATGCTTGGAGAAGCTTCTGGTTCTTGATCTATCTAGAAGCAGTCTAGTTGATGCTTGGAAAGGAAAATTGGTATGTATCTAGTCTCTCTCCATAGCTATCTCTCTTATTTTCAATTGATAACAACTAAATTCGAGTGTTTTTGCAGTCTCTTCCAAAGTTAAAAATACTAGATCTGCGTCACTCACATGGCCTCATTAGAACCCCAGATTTGTCATGTCTGCCAAGACTTGAAAATCTAATACTTGAAGACTGCATCCATTTGGTTCAAATTCATGAATCTATTGGAGATTTACATTGTCTCATGATGTTAAATCTGAAGAATTGTAAGAGTCTCGTGGAGCTTCCAGAAGCAGTGAGTCGATTGAATTCACTTCAAGAGCTTTATTTAAGTGGTTGCTCAAATCTTAACAGCCTGAATATGGAGTTAGAGCATCATCAGGGACAAAGGTTGCTTCAAAGTGATGGATTTATTGCTAGTACATCATACATTTCATCTTTTTCGTTGAAGCTATTGTTTCCCTCTAGGTTTTCAGCAAGGAAAACTTCGAGATTTACATTGCCACACTCCTTGACCAGTCTAGATTTAAGTGGAACTCCAATTCGTTTTCTTCCAGAAAGCATTAAGGACCTCAGTCCACTCATAGCCCTGACTTTAAGAAATTGCAAAATGCTTCAGACCCTCCCAGAGCTTCCATCCAATTTGTCTTCGTTAGACGTGTCTGGTAGTTATTCACTGCAAACAATTCCAAATCTAATCCCTTGGACTGTAGTATATGATTGTGATCAATTAGTTGACATCCAAGATTCGATGAAGCTAGAATTAATCCAAAAGGCTGACTCACACATGTTCAGAATAATGGAAACGGTCAACGCTCAAATACAGCCCTGGGTATATCAGGTCCTCACACACCCGTTTTATTGTATTTCAAATCTACATTTGTGTACTTTTCCTGGAAAATTCTTCCTTTGCTCATTTTATAATGGACATCGTTTTGATGGTACAGGTAACAGTTTTTAAGGGCGTAGTCAACGTTATCGTAGTTGATGAAGATGGGATGTTTAAGTTTTATGAGGAGGAGGAAGAGGAGTGGATAATTCAGAAAGAGTTTGTGGGCTGCCTGTCATTCCAAATAGCCTCACCTGCTGCGCACCGGATATGTGGTTTTAATCTATTCACAAGGTTTTGTACCACGTCAGAAACCCTTCTCTGTGGTTCTATTTATCTCGAAATCAGAAACAATACCAGTGGTCGATCCTTGTTTTGTCCCGCCTCTTTCTTTCCTAGTGGCTACAAGCACGGGAATGCTGTACTCCAATCGCTAAGCCACTGGAAATTAGGGGGCGATGATCCTACATTTGATAATGGTGATGACGTGAGCATTTCAGTGCTTCCACTTGATCCAACTATTCAAATAATGATGGTTGGTGTCCTATGGTTGCATGAAGAGGAAGGAAATGGTGATGATGATGATATCCAATCAAAGAATAAAGTTATCACATCTCAAAGTAGTAGCTCATCATACAGGGAAGTTATCACAACCCACAACAGTAGGCGATGATGATGATGATGATGATGATGTACATCTAGCCAAAGTAGGAACAGCTTCTCATATTTTTAGGAATTATTCCTGTGCTGCGCGTTATAATCCTGGCAACTTGGAAGTATGTTCGTGGATATTTGAAAAGAAAGGTGAGAGGGTATTAATCATCTATTATATTTTAAAGCAATTAGATATTTGGTATTATATTTTAAGGCTTTAATAGTCGAGGCTTCCTCACAAACTTCATGTCATTATCTTGATAGAGTTTTGTGCTTATTTTTCTCGGTAGGGATATTGGAAGAAAAAGGGAAGGATCTTTATTTAGCCTCTTGCATGGTTTGTGGCGTTGTAAGAGAGACGGGTTGTGATTGTTGGGTTGGTATCCATTGCATGTGCAGCAAATGGACGGCACCAACCATTGACTTTGGCAGCCACCATTGTTGAAGAAGAGATGGAGTTGGCAGCCACCTTTGTTGAAGAAAAGCTGGAGCTGGTGGCACCATCTTTGCCTATAAATAGATACTAAGAAAGAGAGCAAAATGAGAGAAGAGTAGAGTAGAGAGCATGTTATTATAGAATAGGATTCTAATATAGGATGTTGTAATCATTACAGTTACTTATGTATCTATTAGAATAGGATTCTAATATAGGATGTTGTAATCATTACAGTTACTGCAGTGTTCTACTGCCTCTATATAAATAGAAAGGTTGGCTAAGGCACAACCCAACACATTCTATTATTCTCAACTTGGTATCAGAGCAACAAAACCCTAAAATAAATTAAACATAATTTTCTCATAGGCCTCCCAACCTCCCTTTTTCAATGGAACAGCCACCACATACATCTTCAACTTCTGCAGCACCAGCAGTCCAGCTTTCTTCTTCTCCGACAGTGCAGCCCTCTTCTCTTGCAGCGCCTCCTCTGCTTTCCTCTACTACATCACCGCCTGGATTCTCCTCTGCCATGGCTGGTGAACGCCTCCTCTTGCAGCCCACGTTTGCTGCCTCTACTGTCGCAAGCATTATTTCTCTTTCTCACATTCTCACACATGAATTTCTTCACAAATCTTCTACTTCCATACATGCTCCTCTCCTGCCCACACCCAGCATTCCATCTTCTGCTCTTGTTGCACAGCGCCAGACTTTTGGCAATTTTGGCCATAGTAGGGGCCGCTTTAACGGTGGCTGGTGTCCCAACCAGTCCAACAGCAGAGGCAATCGATTTGCTAGCTCTAGACCTGATCACCGCAGCTTCCAAAACTCCTCCTTCGGTGACAATAGGCAAGGCTCTTGGCAGCGGAATAGGGGGCAGAATCCACGCTATCAACTGTGTTAGAATTTCGGCCATACAGCTCCCCATTGCCCTCAATTCCAGCAACGAGGTTATAGCCAACAACCTACTGCCAACCTTGTGCAACGCAATCTCTCCTCAACCGGTTCTGTTGATTGGTTTCCAGATACCGGTGCCAATCAACAGGTCACACCTGATCTTGCCACCTTGACCGCTTCAGAACCGTACCTTGGTAATGATAATTTGCATGTTGGTGATGGTAAGGGCCTTCCTATATCTCATCTTGGTCATACAAAAATATATACACCACATCGTTCTTTCACCTTATCTAATGTTCTTCATGTTCCTGCAATCACAAAACCTCTGCTCTCTGTTCAGAAATTTTGTCTTGATAATAATGTTTATTTTGAATTTCACCCTCGTGTGTTTTATGTCAAGGATTTCAACACCCATGAAGTCCTTCTCTCAGGTTAGAGTAAAGATGGTCTCTATGCCCTGACCAAGTCTTCTGTCACGTCAGTTCCTCAAGCCTATTGGTCTCCCTGCACTTCTGCCTCTGCCGATTTATGGCATCGTCGACTAGGTCATCCTACTTCACGTATCTTTCAATTGTTAATCTCAAAAAATAAGATTATTTGTAACAACAAACGTCTTAATTTTCAATGTCAAAGTTGTCCTTTAGGAAAATCATCGTGTTTGTCTTTAAGACCTACTGGTCACAAAACTTCTGCTCCACTTGAATTAATTTTTAGTGATGTATAGGGCCCTGCTCCTCTTTTTTTTTCAGATGGCTATCGTTATGTTGTTATCTTCGTTGATGCTTATACTAAATATGTATGGTATTATCCTCTAGTTGCCAAGTCTGATGTTTACTCTGTTTTTCATCAATTTCAAACTCTTGTCGAACGTCAATTTTCCTTAAAAATAAAATCTGTTCAAACTGATTGGGGTGGTGAATACCGAAAACTATCCACATTTTTTCAGACCATTGGTATTCATCATCGTCTGATTTGTCCCCACACTCATAAACAAAATGGAACAGTAGAGCGTCGTCATAGGCATATTGTGGAAACAGGTCTTACTCTTTTAGGGCAATGCAAAGCACCTTTTCGATTCTAGAATTATGCTTTTGAAACCTCTGTTTATCTTATAAATCACATGCCTACTCCTATTCTTGCCCATCACTCTCCGTTTGATTGTTTATTTCAGCGGTCTCTTGATTATCATTTTTTGCGTACCTTTGGGTGTCTTTGTTTTCCTTTTCTGCGTCCATATAATAATCATAAATTGGATTTTTGTTCCTCTCCATGTGTGTTTTTTGGATATAGTTCCTCGCATCTTGGTTATCGATGTCTTGACATTGCATCATTGTATGGTTTGAAACAGGCACCAAGAGCATGGTACACTCGTCTAAGTGATTTTTTGCTCTCCATCGGTTTCTGAGCTTCCAAGGTTGACACCTCCCTTGTTTATCTTATCTGATGGTACTAATATCTTTTATCTCCTGGTGTATGTTGATGATATTCTGCTCACGGGTAGCAACTCTGCTATGCTTCATCACCTTATATAGTTACTCAGCTCTGAGTTCAAGCTTCGTGACTTAGGTGTTGTTCACTACTTTCTGGGTATTGAAGTTCAGTCTACCAGTATGGTTTTAATTCTGCGTCAACATAAATATATTCTTGACATCCTCACTCGAGCTGGTATGACTTCTTGCAAACCAGTTGATACTCCAGTCTCCCCTTCGAAAGTCATTTTATTATCGGATCATTCATTCTCTGATCCTACACGATTTCATCAAATCGTGGGTGCTCTTCAATATCTTACCTTCACTCGTCCAGATATATGCTTTGCTGTTAATAGAGTCTGTCAGTTTATGCATGCTCCTACAGATTCTTATTGGGCCGCTGTCAAACGTATTTTACGTTATCTTAAAGGTACGACATCTTATGGTTTCCATATCACTCGAGGCTCCTCTTTTTCTCTACATGGCTTTACAGATGCAGATTGGGCTGGTAGTATTGATGATCGCAAGTCTACGGGCGGCTATCTTGTCTTTTTTGGTCAAACGCCGATTTCTTGGAAATCCGGCAAGTAACGCACTTTTGCTCGCTCCTCTACTGAGGCTGAGTATAAAGCCCTTGCTGATGGTACCGCTGAAGTCATTTGGCTTCAATACTTGTTAAGAAATTTGCAAGTTCCCTCAGTCTCTGCCCCTACCATTTGGTGTGATAATCTTGGTGCTACCTATCTCTCAGCAAATCCTATCTTCCATGCTCGTACTAAGCATGTTGAAGTGGATTATCACTTTGTTCGTGACCGTGTTGCCAAGAAAAAAATTCAGATTCGTTTTATTCCCTCTTGAGATCAACTTGCCGATGTCTTCACTAAACCGCTTCCTGTTGCATCCTTTACTGCTTTTCGATTCAAGCTTCGGGTTGATCCCCCACCCTCAGCTTGAGGGGGCATATTATAGAATAGGATTCTAATATAGGATGTTGTAATCATTACAGTTACTCATGTATCTATCAGAATAGGATTCTAATATAGGATGTTGTAATCATTACAGTTATTGCAGTGTTCTACTGCCTCTATATAAATAGGAAGGTTGGCTAAGGCACAACCCAACACATTCTATTATTCTAAACTCCATTGCATCGTAGAAGGATAGGATGATGGTTAGAATGTTGCCTACATAAATTCTCCAAAAATGCCTCAAGGAACTTTTCCTACCATTCCAAATGAATTGAGGCTCTATCTAATTTTTTGGCTAAGTGCCTCACTCCTTGAATATGACGATGCCAAGTAAACTTAAAGCCTTTTGTTTCACTAAACTTTAGTAAACTTCCCTGTTATAACATGCGAAAAAATCCCCTTAACAGATTCTGAAGGTAGAAGGACTTCATTGAAGTCTCTAATGAGCATTCAGGGGTTGTTGACCATTATTCTGATAGAAGTGAGTTAATCCCAAAGCTGATAATGCAAACTAGGAATGAGAGAAGTATAAACTAGGAACATTAACCAAGATTGACTACCTATTTTAATCTTTCCTATGGCACCTTGAGCCATAACATCTATTGTAGAAATATAAAAATTACCCTATGATGTTAGCACCCAAATACCTCCAGTATGGCCATTAGCTTCCACAATTACTGCAGGAAAATAGCATAGCTGATTCCAAAAGCTGGCCACTCCTAAATTGAACATGAGTTTCCAATAACATGCAAATACTATGATGATACTTCCTAATTAACTCTTTACCATGATGCTTGCTTATGACATTGGCAGCTCTAAATACATTCCAAGACAAAACAACAAAATCATCAAAATAATTTATCATAAGAAAAAAAATTAAGAGGCAAACAAAACCTTCCCACCAAACTCATTATTGGTCAGTCTCATTCCTTAACCCCACAATCATCTTGGAATCACCTACTTTATCCCCATGTTCAGTATGCAAGTATGAATTATCACTTGAGGCTTCCAAGTTACTTCTCATATTAACTTCATCCTGGACTATCTTACCAGGATAATGAGAGGACATCTTATTGGCTTGGTTATGCTTAATAATGTTCTTATGAGAGTCTGCCAACATACTTTTCACAAAAACAAAATCTTTATCCAGAAGGGATAAACCTAGCTTCTCCTTCCTTTTATCCTAAAAGGCACCCGTAGGTAAGTTTCATCCAACCCTACTAGGACCCTCTCCCTCTCTCTTTTCCTCTTATCTTTCTAGACTGCGCCAGGGTTCTACTGCCATTTTTTTTTAATTGTCCCTCCTTGTCCCGCAAGGTAGATGGGTTATATAAGAAATTTCCACTCTGGAATTAGGAGAGATTGCAACTGCCCTACAGGTCGTTGATGTTCTATCTTTACTTGCTGACATATATCACATTTCATTACAAATTCAACTACTTATTTCTTCATTTTAGACCACCAATAATACTCCTTAATATCCCGATACATCTTGTTGCTCCCCAAATGAACTATTAGTTTGGATTCATGTGCCCTACTAAGAATTTCAGCTTTTAAAGTTTTATCATTTGGTAAGCAAATCCTTCTTCCCATCATGACCATTTCATTCTCCAATACTTTACAGGCTATATTCTGCTTTGACTCCATTCTTCTTCTTATCTTTTCTATATCACCATCCGATTTTTGAGCTTTCACAATTCTTTCTCTCAAAACAGGTTGCATAGCATGGATTTGTGAGGAGGTTTGTGAGATTTAATGATTTTAAACACTTATAAACTTGTGATTAAGATAGGAAACTAAGAGAAAGTAGAGTTTAGTGAGAGAAGATAAGGAAGGTAAGGGAAGAAGAGGAAAGCTTGGAGCAATTTCAATTTGGCTAGCTTTTGGAGGAAATATTAGTGATTGGTAAGATATTCTAAACTTAATTGGGTTGATTAATATGAATTTGATTGACTTGTATTTTCCTTAGAGGAATGATATTGGGTCGAGAAATTTGGACAAAAAAGTCTTTGTACTGAGTTTACAAAATGGAAACTTGAAAAATACCAGAAAATAAAAAATGACTAAAATGAGAATAAAAATTATATGAAAGAAAAAAAAATTAAATAAATAATAGTAACATGTAATTTAATTAAATTCGAATTCACTAGTTTTACGTTTGGTATAAACTGGCGTTAGGACCCAAGAAAAACTACTTGTGAAAAAATAAAGGTGCAAGCCAAGGACATGAAGGTAATTGTTAAAATTTATTGCCTATAAATAAGCTTGTTGGCCGAAACTTATAGAAATGTTTAGGAATGAAAATTATTCATCTTTCTTAGTTAGATAATAGGAAAATGTTGTATATAGGTGTTGGACCATTACATGCATCACGATAGAGCTTATTGGTTATTAGGATAATTAGTAGTGTTAGCTATCTTTTATACTGGTATATTCCTAGGTGTGTATTAATTAAAATTCCTTAGTTATCTTGTAAATAATCCTTTTGTAACTTTTAGTAATTCTTGTGTGGTAATACCCTTTTCTTTCTTCTATACTTTAATTGATGATATTTAATTCACTATCCTTATAGGTTTACATTTATATCATAATATTTACACCAGTGTGTATATAAAAATAATTTTCTCAAATAATATAAAAAACCCAATACCACTCCTATTAAGGTAAATATTAAATTTACTGTATCAGACAAATATTTATTTCTCATTCCATGTAGATTTATTCGAGGGTTTTACATTCTCCCCACCTAAAAAAAAATTCCATCCTCAAAATTTGAATACGTACCTAGGCTTGCAAATAACTTTGGCTACTTTTTCATCATTTCTAATTCTCGTTCAAATCAAGGAGTCCCTAGGATCCCGTTGAACAAATCTAGAGTTATTTAGGCATTTATTACTTGAGGATCTGAACTTCTTCGACTTTGAATAATTCTTTAAAGACTGGGTTGTTGTAAATCACAGACCATCCAATTGTTTGGCCTCCAATGATAAGCCACATGAATAACCAGTGAGAAATCTCTTAAATCCCTATTTAGGATAAAGCGATTGTTATGCCTAGAGTCTTAGCTCTTTATTTTGTAATTTACATAGTTTTTTGTCTAACAAACTGTCTAACAAAAAAATAAGAGGTATAGTTTACTATTTATAGGAAAATCTAAAAAATCTTATAAATTGACTAAATATCAGTTTGCCCCTTAAATAATATCCATATATTATTTAAGGATGATTTTATAAATTTAATCAATCAAGTCCCTACTTAATTATTCTAGGACTAAAATTATAATCCCTAAATTAAATACATTATAGTGCTTAATTTCTAAAATTATTTTCAATCAAGTCACACTTGATTAACTATCCTAGTTTAGTTTCTAACTAATAGTTCTTGATGTGTTTATGACCTTCTAGGTTTTTAATATATTGGTCCAAATATAAATTCTAATTCTAATTAAATTAAATTATATAAATTAAATAATTTTATTTATTATAAATTCAACAATTGATTAATTTATATTTGAAGATCAGGTGCATCATTTAGCAATGTGTTATGATCCTCTAAATATTAGAAAAGTAATTAATGGTTTGACTTAACATTTCAATGACCGATTTCTCAGTATAATTAATATCCTCTCATTAATAATATTCTAATTTATCATTAAAGCATGAAATATATCTACCATGTTAAATCATGTTTGTTCTTTATATAACAGTCATTGATCGTTTAAATAAGATTTGAAGTTCTTTTTCAAACATCATTTCATCTTAGCCTTGGATTTATTAGTCAATACTATTTGAGAATAGAGTGAATATTTTTTCTAATTCACTTAAGGTGATGAGTCCTACTTGATCACTCAAGTACCTTCATGTAGTTCATATTACATGCAATATCTGTCATTTCCTTACCTTGATTAAGATAACATGTAACTGGGTCAAAGCATAACATTTTCTATATAAGATAACGTAGTGATCTCAAGTCTAAGGATCACTTACACGATCATTATGTGAGCCTTTCCATTGACATAGGTGATCTCTCCATATGGAATTTGTATGTGGGTCAGTTCAGTGTACATGTCTTATGAAAATCACCTACATATTAGTTCTAAGTATCCCTTATGCCTTAGCTTATGAGAACAACTACTTTCTTTCAAAAAGAAAAGAATATAATATATATCAGTCTTTATCACTCTAATTAATGTCCAATATTTGAAAGAGCATCAACTAGGAACATTTTAGGAACAATGCTTTGATGCGTTAGAAATCTCATAATTATAACAATTTTATAATTTTCTTTGCAAAGTATTTTTGTCTCAAAGATTTATCTTTAATCTAGATTCATAAATCAAATATTAGATTCATTAATCTAATATTATATGAATAATAAAGATAAATTAATTATTTATTAATAACAAATATATATTTACATTAATATAATAATACCACGTGTAACCAATTGAATGGCTACATGGCATATTAAACTAATATGAACATGTAAGATTTCTAAATGTATTCACTAGATACTTATGCTTTTACTTTACTATATTTGTACTTAAGTAAATATTGTTAAACATATGTAATAAAAACAAGAGATTAGAATGTTATTACATCATCTAGTTGCAATGACATTTTACTTAAAATGTCAGAATAGTTATCAAACAATTATTATTTGAAGTTCCATTTTCTAGAAGTAATTAAAGTTTTGATTATATTTATTTGACAAATTGAAATTACTAAAAAAAATTATAAAAGGAATAAATTAAACGATATAGGAAATCATTTGAATTCAAGAACCACATTGGATAATCTTTTCGTTGAGTCAAACTTTTAAGGGATTGAAAGGCATGCTAACTACCTGATCCAATTCTTAAATGTTTCAACAGTAAAAGAAATTGAAAGAGAAAAATTTGTATGTCTTAGACTGTAGTATTGTAGGGTCTTGAAAGAGGAAAGGGTTATAAATATATAACAATTGAGGAAAATCTCAACATATGATTTCTTTTGCTCAATTATCTAAATCTTTTCTTTTTGTATATATGACACAAGTAAAATTTGAAGGCGTGAATGAAATATATTAATTCAAAATTTTAAAATTGTTTTTAAAAATACTTATATATTATTCTATTATGGAATGTGTGTGTGTGTAGGACATATTATAGGACTACTCTAGTGTTGTAATCTCTACCTTACTTATTGTATATTGCCCTACTTATATAAATAAGAAAGGTTGGCTAACTAATAGGTTAAGCCTCATATTTCTTTTTGACTTGGTATAAGAGCATTAACACATTAAAACTCTTATCTCCCTAATGGACTCTGTTGCTGCCGACTTCTACCTCCACCAAACCTATGCTGCAGTACCATCGGCCGGTCGGCCATACATAAGATGTTGTCGGTGGCTCCTTCCCACAGCAGTAAAGCCTCTCTCTTACATAACAAAACAATGATTTCGTTTCTCATACTTTTGTTGTTCCTCTTCATATTATGGGGACCTCAACCCCAACCATAGTTGTTTTGTCCAACACTTAAAAAGTTATTTTATTGAAACTTACAAATAACAATTATCTCTATTATTGAATGTAGATAAAACTATATCTTCTTGGTCAAGGTATCTTCCACTTTATTGATGGCTCTATGCCATGTCCTCTTTCTCATATATCTAAAATTGACAGTTCTGCTAGTTGTTCTCCATGCATCAACCCTTTTTTTCTTCATTGGAAGCAACAAGATCAAATTATTTTGAACATGTTACTCTTCTCTCTTTCAATGGATGTAATGCATCTTATGGTAGATTGTCAGACCTCTCATTATGTTTGGTGTACTCTTGAGCTAGCTCTCGCCTTTTTATCTAATTCTTGCAATATGCAACTTCATAGGTCTTTTCATGATCTTTGGCAAGGTGATGCTTCATTTGTTATGCATATGCAACAAGAAAAATCCTTATTAGATGAATTGCTTGCTGCTGGGTGGCCAATCTCTCTTGAATATTTCAACCTCTATGTGTTTCGTGACCTTCGTGGTGAGTTCAAACACTTGGTAACTAGCCTCGCAACCAAGGCAGAACCTCTATCGTATACAAATCCTCATAGCCATCTCCTTACCCATAATTTTCTTCACAAGACCACCCTTCAATCCATGGTGGTCAACCCACCTCTACTCCTTTCAGCCAATCTTACCCAGTATCAAAACAACCCCAACTTCAGCCATAACATAAGTTTTTTTCTTAGAAACTAGTGTCCCAACAGCAACCATAATAGCCACCAACATAGGTCTAACTTTCATGGTTTTCAAAGCTCTATTCCCATCGACAAGAAGCAGAGTAACTGGTAGCAGAATAGAAAGAACTCTGGTTCTTCGCAGTGGTCTTCTCACTGGTCCTTTGAGTAAAACATCAAGTGTCAGCTTTGCTCCTCTTTTGGCCACACAACCCTTCAATGCGTTCAGTTTCATAGCAGTCAACTGCCTATCTTGTTGTTGGTAATGTTTTTGCTTCTACTTAATTCCTAGACACTAGTGCGAACCAACATGTTATGCCTGATCTTACGACTCTACGAACCAACACCTCCGGGTTCTACTACCGTGAGCTCTACATCTCAATCTGGTTCTAGTCGACCTAAATTTAATTATTGATCTCTCCTCTTATCCTCTTTAGCAGTTTACAGGTTCAAGTTTTCCCCCATCTCATCCTACTACTCATTAGCATCTCATGGTCCTTCATCCATGGTTGCCCAAGATAGCACATCTAATGGTGTCTATAGCCATGGTTGCTGCACCTATTTTCCAGGTACTGTTATAACCCATTTTTGGGTTATTCCCCAATTCACATTTTTTTTCTCTCTTTAAAAAAATAAAATACAAAAAAATAAAAAAATATTATCAAAAAAATATAACAGTGAAAAGAGGATGCCAAAATGCTCAAAAAATGGTTAAAAATTGGTTGAGTAGGTTCAAAAATATAAAAATTAAAATTTGACAGTATTTTGTTGAATGATGATAGCCGTGTTAACAAAGAAAATTCAATTTGAGGAAGAAAATTCCAAAATTAAATGTTTATGGACTCAATTAAATTTGATTAAAGGTTTAATTGAATTTATAGAAGGTTTGATTGCAAAAAAAATTTGATTTTGGAGTTATTTTGGGCTTTAATTGGAAGAAATTAAAGTTTTGGGATTAAATTATAATTTTTTAGAGTTAATTTGGTCAAATCAGGGGCTTAATTGCATAAATATTGAAGTTTGATGGCTAATTAGGGACATAATTGAAGAAATCTGAAACCAAGGACCAAAGTGGAAAAGGTGCGTAAATAGAGGGTTGTAATTAAAGCCAAATCAGGGGTCAAATTAAAGACATTATAAGTTTATTGATCAATTGAGGGTCAAATTGCATAAATCAGAGACCAAGGACCACGTTAGAAAAGGCAGCCAACTTCAAGGTTGGCGATTGAATTTGGCAGGGATGCAATTGAATTAATTTTAAAAATCAAAATTGCAATTGAGGACTCGATTGAACAAATCACAAATTGAGGATTGATTTGTACTTTGACATAAGATTGGCGCCATTTTCATTTAAATAAAACAGTGCGTTTTGCCCAAAATGGCACCATTTCATACACTGTTCATTAAAAAAAAAGCCCAAAACGATACTGTTTTGAATCGCACTATAGACTTTCTTCTTCCTGGACGTGTAGAGAAACAGGGGAAGGGAGCTGTGTTCCCCTGCATTTTCACTGACTTTTCTCCTCTCCCTCTCTCTCTCTTAAACATCAAAAAGACGTTGACCATAACCCCACTTGCATAAACTCTAACCCATGGCCTACCACCGGGAGGTGAAACACAGGAGGGACGTGCCCCTCTGGCGGTTTTGTGGGGCGACTGCACAGTGAAAACAGAGGAGAAGAGAGAGAGCAAGAAAAAAAAAGGAAAAGAAAAAAAAAGAGAAAAAGGAAGAAGGAGAGTAGGAGGGACGAACAAAAAAGAAAACAGAGAGGGAAAGGAGAGAAATGAAGAAGATAGACGAAGAAGTGGAGAAGAAGAGAAAACATAGGAGAGGCTGCCACTGTCACCACCACCGTTGCCGCCGCTAATGGCCACGCTTAGGCTACACCACCCCCGTGTAACCTCATGCTGCCCTGTTTATTTCCTTCGTGCTTTGCCCTTGCCTCCATTTACATAGCCCCTTTATTTTTGGGCCGAGTTCGGCCCAACCCACTGATTTGGGTCAACTCTGGCCCACTTCCGAAATAAAAAAGAAAAAATATTTTAAAAATATTTTTTCAAATTTTATAATTTTCCCGTGTATTTTTTATGTTATTTTGATTAATATCGGGTAGTATTTTTATGTTACTAAAAATACAAAATTCGATGTGACAATACTTGGTTTTCGTCAAAACTTCTAAAAATACAAAACAAAATTAAAAAAAAGACAAAAATATTTTTGTGCATAGGACCAAGTGTCTCAAAGCTAAAAAATCATATTGTGTTTTTCATACACCAGAAAACAATGTTTTAACATGCATTTTAGCTTTAATAACCAGTTTATTAAAGTCAAGAGTACATTGACGCAATACTAGGTGGCGACTCTCATTCAAATTTTCCACTGATAAGAGACAAGAATTCCTTGTCTCTCCATATTTTCTAGATAGACCTATACATTTTTTTCTTAAGGGTGGACGATCGCCGCGACGCCACACATGTGCGGCAGGTACTATCTCCTCCCAACTATGAATCCATTGTATTCTCTAATGCTGACAGGTATGAGGATTAGCATGGTGTTATGCAAGATGAAATTCAGGTCTTGTACTTTAATGACACTTGGTTCTTAGTTTCTTTTCATCCTTTAATGAATGTTGTTGACAATCATTGAGTGTACAAGATAAAGCACCGTGTAGAGGTAGTATTGAGCGGTATAAGGCGCAATTTGTTGCCTACAGGTTTTACTTAGCAAAAAAGCATTGATTACTCTAAGAGCTTTAGTCCTATCATTAAGTAAGCGATTGTCAAGTTGGTTTTCTCTAGTGTGGTTTTGTGTGGTTGGAAGATTCATCAACTCAATATATATAATGTCTTCCTCAATAAAGTTCTTCCGAAGAGATCTACATGAAACAACCTCTTGGTTTTGTTGACTCTATTTTTTCCTCTTATATGTGCAGGTTGCACAAGTATTTATATGATTTGAAGCAGGCTCTGTGAGCATGGTACACTTGTCTGAGTAATTTTTTGCTTTCTCTTGGCTTTCACTCTTCCAAGGTTGACACCTCCTTATTTATCCTGTCTGTGAGTACTAATATCTTTTATCTTCTTGTTTATATTGATGATATCCTACTTACAAGTAGCGACTCTACTATACTTCAACGCCTAACATAGTTGCTGAGTTCAAAGTTTAAGCTTTGAGACTTAGGAAATGTTCATTACTTTTAGGACATTGAGGTTCAGTCCACTAGTATAGATCTGATGTTACGAAAGCATAAGTATATTCTTAACATCCTTACTCGGGCTAGTATGACCTCTTGCAAACATGTTGATACTCCTAGTTCTACCTCCAAAGTTACAATGTTGCTTGATTCTTTATTTTTTGATCTTACACATTTTCATCAAATTGTTGGTGCTCTTCAATATCTCACCTTTATAAGATCAAACATCTACTTTGTTGTTAAGAGAGTTTATCAGTTTATGCATGCTCCTACAGATTCTTATTGGGCTGCCGTTAAATGCATTCTACATTATCTTTAGGGTATGATATCATATGGCTTACATATCACTCGCAATTCCTCCTTTGATTTACATGACTTTATGAATGCGGATTAGGTAGGTAGTATTGATGATCACAAGTCTATAGGTGGTTATCTTGTTTTCTTTGATCATACACCGATTTCATGGAAATCAAATAAGCAACACACAGTTGCCCGCTCCTCTACCAAGGTTGAATATAAAGCCTTGGCAAACAACACTGCTAAGGTTATCTAGCTTCAATACTTAGTGTCAAATCTGCAGATCTCTTCTACTTCTACTCTAACCATTTGATGTGATGATCTTGGTGCTACTTATTTGTCTATGAATCCTATCTTTCACGCCCATAAAAAACATATTGAGGTTGATTATTTGTTTTATATCTTCTCATGATCAACTTGCAGATGTCTTTACTAAGTCGCTTCCTACTACTTCTTTTACTGTTTTTCAACTCAAGTTTCAAGTCGATCCTCCACCCTCAGCTTGAGGAGGCATATTATGGAATGTGTGTGTTTGTAGGACATACTATATGACTACTCTAGTGTTGTAATCTTTATCTTAACTATTGTATATTGCTCTACATATATAAATAGAAAAGGTTGACTAACTAAAGGTTAAGCCTCCTATTTTTCTTTAACTTATTCTCTAACGAAGAATAGCTAGTTAGGATTTTTTTTCTTCTTTCCAAAAACTCTTTTTTTTATTGTTGTTATGTCGATATATATATATATAAAGACAACTATTGCTAAGCTTAGCTAGTAACACATGCTTCTTCCCTGTATTTGGCAAACTATTTCATGCTCTTATCGTATTAATGCAAACTCTGCTGCCCGCATCTTCACTACATGGTTATTTGTGTAGCAAATTAAGAATGCAATTCGACCCTGGAAGTGGCCGCGCCTCTTTTTTCCGACCCAAGTACTTGCTTCTTTTATATATAGACGCTCGCACACACCTAGCTAGTTTGGTTTTTAATTTAATCATCTTCATAACTCTTTATTAGAGAGAGATAGGCGAGCTTAGCCTAGTTAGCTATAGAGAGTTATAATCCTTCTGGTTCCCCAAGCAACAGGAAATTAATTTCTAATCCATTCATATATATATATATATATATATGATCTCTTATTATACCCTATAGTATTCCATTCCAATATTTCTATTATGTTATATGACCGAAACACAATCTAGCACTAGCTTGCTAGTGCATTATGCCAAAAGGATAATTATGCTTGGCTCACGGTCACTGTCACATTCACAGCAGCATGATGAGTTCATCTAACAATTCCCATGATCATCAAGATCAAGAACAAGGGATTCCACCTCCATCAACGGCATTTCATATGCGTCAATTGCTAGTCAGTTGCGCAGACCTCATCTCTCAATCTGACTTCTCCGCAGCTCAACGCCTTTTCTCCCACCTTTTATCCTCCAACTCTTCTCCTTACGGCGATTCCACTGAGAGGTTGGTTCGTCAATTTGTTCGAGCCCTTTCTTTCCGCCTTAATCATCATTCCACCCCCACTAGAACTAGTACTGCTCCTCTTGATTTCAGTCCTCCTTTTCCTCCTCCTTGTACTACTAATACTAATAACAAGATGATGATGATGATCAGCTATGAGTCGACGGATCAGGAGACTCTTCGGTCTTGCTACTTGTCCCTGAATCATATCACCCCATTCATAAGGTTCTGCCATCTAACTGCCAATCAGGCTATCTTGGAAGCCATACAAGTAGGGCAGCAAGCCATTCACATCATAGACTTCGATATCATGCATGGGGTGCAATGGCCTCCATTGATGCAAGCTTTGGCCGACCGATCTAACAACACTCTTCATCCCCCTCCAATGCTTCGAATCACCGGAACCGGCCATGATTTGAACATTCTCCAGAGAACTGGAGACCGCCTTTTGAAATTTGCCCACTCCTTAGGCCTCGGGTTCCAATTTCATCCTCTTCTCCTTCTCAACAATGATCCTACTTCTCTTGCTCTCCATCTCCCATCAGCAATTACTCTTCTCCCAGATGAAGCCCTCGCCGTGAACTGCGTGTTGTATCTTCACAGGTTCCTTAAGGATGATTCTCGTGAACTGCTCCTTTTTCTCCATAAAATCAAGGCCTTGAACCCCATGGTAGTGACGGTTGCTGAAAGGGAGGCCAACCACAACCACCCTCTCTTCTTGCAGAGGTTCCTGGAGGCCTTGGATCACTACACAGCTCTCTTCGATTCCTTGGAGGCAACCCTACACCAAACAACAGGGAGAGACTGGCAGTTGAGCAGATATGGTTTGGGAGAGAAATAATGGACATAGTAGCAGCAGAAGGAGAGGGAAGAAGAGAAAGGCACCAGAGGTTTGAGACTTGGGAAATGTTGCTAAAGAGTGTAGGTTTTAGGAACGTTCCACTGAGTCCCTTCGCACTTTCACAGGCCAAGCTTTTGCTAAGGCTCCATTATCCTTCAGAGGGTTATCAGCTTCAGATTCTCAACAATTCTTTCTTCTTAGGTTGGCAGAATCATTCCCTCTTCTCTGTCTCTTCCTGGCACTAGCTAGCTACCTAAATTAATTGCCTTCTTTCTAATCAATTATTAATGTAAAAGCTAGGTAGCTAACTAATTTTATGACCTCAACCGCTCATTAATTCCACTAAACTTATAGATTAAGAAAATATAATGAATGAATGAATATTAATTGTCTAGTTCCTTTCTGCTACCTGATCTTGCCATTACACCTGCTTACTTTGTTAAATAATTGCGCATATATATATATATATATATATATATATATATATGGTTCTCTTTTTTTGTGAGTACCCACCCCACAAACGAAGTTCCATTATCAACATTGTATACTCACACACACGCAAGCCTGCAGCTGTGATTGTAGCTATATGGGTGCGCATGCAATGGATATTAACATGCAATGGATATCCTTGACTCTCTAGACAGATGGCTTGATCCATCGGTTCTGTTGGCTTAACATTATGCGATGCAATTGTAATATTAACATGCAATGAAGGATATTAAATTTTGGCTTCATAGCGCACCGGCCACCTGCAGCCCAATATGGCTCCCATCTAATTCGCTAGAATTCAGCACTCCCTGCGCAAGGCATGCATGTTTAATGCAACCTTTGGTCCATCGGTTCTTTTTCGGGTAGTTCAAATTAAAGTTTAATTACTCCCCATTTTTAGAATTTTAATTAGTGGTGTACGAGTTATGGCCACGTGCTCCGCCATATATCCGTATACTTTTCATAAAAAGCGAAGTCTAGGCGTCTATCGTTTCTAAAAACATAAGAAAATGAAATGGCTGGGATTATAGCAGCAAAGAAATTGGCAATGGTAGTAAACATATAAAAATAAAAAATAAAAAACATTCAGCCCATCCCAACCCGAGTTGTTTTTTGATAAACATGTAACCTTTATAATAAGAGTCTAGTCAACTTGGTTTGACATGCAAAACTTGTAATTTGGGTAGTAAAATCGGAATAACCCAAGAGATTAATGTTTTGAAACCCGACTCGATAGTTTGACTTATGACCCGGATTATCTAGGGTCTAGACTAGGCTGGATTTCAACAAAAATAAAAGAAAAATTGACCTAAAATGATCCAGTCAAAAAATCAAATTGACTCACAACCTAATTAGCATTGGAAAAAACCAGTCAAACCTTTTTCTCTTTGTTATTATTTTTTTCTCATAATGATGTTATTTTCATATTTTATATAAAAAAAGGTTGGCCTGGGTCAACCAACCTAGCTCGTGAACCAAGACATTCCCTAGGTCAACTCCCGAGTCAAGTTTGAAAAATATGCAATAGATAAATTTCAAAACTTGTGATACGAGTTATTAGACCGAAAATAGCATACATGAAAAAAACCAAAGAAATCCAATCCTCAACAAATTAAAAGTTGAAAACAGGAGGGGGGAATCATTTACGAAAGGATCTAAAATAAGAAATAGCAATTAAAACAATAAGGGTGAAAAATCAAAATAGAAAATAAATTAGAGGGAAAGAGTAATTCTTTGATTGGAGGGTTAAAATATTGAAAACAAACAACAAATGAACAAAAGGATAAAAAATCAAAAAAAATAAAGATCAAATTAGAAAAACTAATACATCACAAACTTGAATTGAAAGATAAAATTGAAAACTAATAAAACCTTGACAAAAGAGCCAAGGAAAAAAATAGAAATTAAAACAAGGACCAAATTAAAAAAAAAATTATATATGAAAAATTAGAATTGAGGATTAAATTGAAAATAAATAAAATTTAATAAAAATATCAATGAAAAAAACTAAAAATCAAAAGAATAAAGATTGAAGTTGAAATAATAAGAAAAAAAAATAACTTGTGTGTTTTTAGTTAGGAAAGAGAACAGTGGGGAAAAAGAAAGGATGACTGACAAGAAACCGTAAAATATCCATGACACATGTCATATGGGAGGAAGAGAATGCAATGTCGTATCCAACGACACAATGAAAGGGAATTTTATGCCACTGGAAAGCGTCATACATGCTAGTAACTTTTAAATTAAATGATATTTAATTAACAAAAAAGGACATATATAACCTTGATTACCTCGATAATTACAAAAAAAAAAAAAAACAACATAAAAAAGACCTAAAGGCCCTAAACATATGGTTTAAATTTTTTTGACCCCATAATCATACTTGTCAATTCATTAATTGCACATTAACAAACAAAAAGAACGTATTCACCCCTCCCTGCTAGGTTTGCATTCTTTGATTATAGGGGTAATTATATCATTTTACTGTGTAAAGAAGATGAAAAATATAATTATACCCCCGAACAAATTTTTAATAACTAATGCATTATATGAAAAGAACAAAATATCCCTACAACAAAGGCACGTAGATTTTTCTGGAAAAGGCAAAATGATCATTTTACTATTATAGTAAATAGAAAAAATGGCTATGGGTATAATGAGATCACCTTAAACTTTAGCTTTTTTTTTCTATATAGGTGGCTTTTTGTTATGCTGCAGGACAGGTTAAATTCTTCCTAACATAAAAAAATTATTTATGTAATGATAACTGACACGACCAAAAGCTTGATGTCTTTTCCCAAGTGCAGGAGTGTCGAAGTAATAAATAACCCGGCAAAGACCGGGGTCGAACCACAGAGAGGTTAATTGTATAAATTATAAATAACAATACAACAACAACAACAATAACAATAACAATAACAATAACAATAATAATAATTATAATACTCAGTACGTGACGTTGTTACACCTGAGAATGATCCAAAAGATCGGGTCACAGGTTTCCAGCCTATATACTGAGTTTATGAAAAGATCAAAGGGATATATTACAGAATGTAAATAAAACAACAACAATAATAATAAAAATAATAGTAGTAGTAGTAGTAGTAATAGAAGTAGATGAAGAAATTAATGAGAACTTTGAGTTGGAAGATTAATGTAAGGATTAAACAATGATAAAAATGAATGTCAAGGTTAGAGGATCCACTAATGGTACTTCAAACAAGTATAATATAAACTCTTATTACTCAATTGGAAACCACACATAAAGGAGGTTCCAATCAGATTATAAATTGTTAACTGATTACATTAGTTATCTTATTCGAATAAAACTAATACTTGTAAATGTTGGCAGGCATTCATGATTATAACTTATGTTAACAACAAATCAAGTCCCTTTCATAGCTCAGGTGTCGGTTTATACCATACAGTATGGGCTATGAAAGTACCAAGTATTTGTTGTACCAAGTGTTATACAACATAAATCTAGATTAACCATTTAACAAAGCAAAGTATTAAAAGTGAACAAGATAACAAATATAAAAAACATGTTAGTATCCAACGTTAAGGTCCATGTTAAGTTTATATTATACTTATTCTTACACCATTAGTGTACCCTTTTCACCTTGACATAATTAACTTAGCTAAACATAATGAAAGAAAGAAACATAAATAAACAAGATAAGAACATAAATGAGAAAGAAGTTAACTAAGTAAAAGAAAGGAAATGAAGTGCATAAACTTGATATTAATGAAAGCAAGACATAAGCAATACAAAGAGAGAAAGCAAGAGCATGATCTTGATCTGAACACCAAGATGCCTCAATACATGGTAAGTGCCTCCTTTTATAGGCCAAAATTTGGAACTATTGATTTGTTGACTAATTGATGAGTGGGTGGCCACATCTTGACTAGATAACAATCCTTATCTTCTTGTCTGATCAAGACGTCATTGCTAACATCATAATTTGCCCAGAATCCTCAAGAATGTTCTAGGAAATTGTCTCAGCTTTCCAACAAAAAAAAAGATGAGGTCATTTGGACTTCTAGAACTCAAGATATGGGCTGAACACTAAATAGTGTTTGGGCTGCAGGACAGCTTCGGACTTCTTCGTTGTTCCTTCAATTTTGGACTTCAAAACGACCTTTTCAAATCTTGGGCTCATGAAAGTTGTAGGCTTTTGTCTTACCTTTCCATCCATATAAAGTGGACCTAAATCCGAAATCTAGAGCTCCAGATATGATCCAATTACCGAGCAATGTTCCGGTTTGGACTGCACCGACATCTCTTTTCTAAGTTTGGCCATCTCTTTGTCCTTTAACTTTCAATACTTAAACTCATCAATCAATCCTTTTATTTATGTGATAGTCCTGCATTTAAAATGAGCATTTACCATAAATTAAGGTATCTTATAATATCAAACTTGTTATTATAAAACATGATTTAGTTAAGGAGTTATTGATACTTCAAGTGCAAAATGATGATATAAAACCTTGATAAACATGCACTTTTAAGTACTAATCACACCCCCCAACCAGCTTATTACTAGTCCCTAGTAATCTAAAGCGTTAAAATAGAGAAACAATTTGCAAGTTCCACAAAGCAAGGCATTCATCATTCAACTTCCATTAATCTATCCAGATAAACAAACTCTCATTAAATTTATATTCCTGCTTCATACTTCGTAAACAAGATATTAATAAACCTTCTTTTTGTGTGCTCAATGAAAACATAGATGATGGGGCTTTTGTTGGAAGAAAACAATATTATGTTCAAATGTTTAAGGTGAACTTCCTTGGGTTGGGATTTTTTTTTTTTTTTTTTTTTTATTTATATTCACATACAACTTAAAACACAATGTATCTTTAACCCATGTAACGAGTTTTAGGCTAATGACTCCCAGACCAGTTGGTCTTAGGGCATTAGGTGTTGAGACACCCCTACGAGCTTAACAACTCGGGTTGCAGATACTGATACGTAGATAGTGCAATGTTTGATTCCCTTAAGCTTTTCTCCTTAACCCATGTAACAAGCTTTGGGCCAATAGCTCCCAAGTCAGTTGACTTTAGGGTATTAGGTGTTAAAACACCCCTTCGGGCTTAATTGCTTAGGTTAAGGAGGCTACGAAACCAAACTTATCCACGTTTTATTATCATCAATACTATCTTCTTTTTTCTTTTTTCTTTTTTTTTCTTTTTTTTTTTTCTTTGCAAATTATATATTATCCTTTTCCCTTAGTTGTTACCTTCAACAAAAGAACATAATTAATGTAATAATCCAATGTGCAACCCACAATCATATGTTAAAGTGTGTGTGTGAAAATGAAGGTTTAATAATACTTGTTAAATGAGTATAGGAGCAGAATCAAGTGATAACAATGTGAGAGTTTGTAAACCTGAATATTTCAAGAAGTATTATGATAGACCTTGGTAATGAAACTTACTAAGATGCGTCTCTAGAGTCAATAAAATTGATTCCATACTCTGCCATCCTAATAACAATTTTGTCAAATGGTTTTAATAATAGCAAAAACAGTTAGCAAGTTAGTATATATATATATATATATATATATATATATTTTTTTTAAAAAAAAAACTACTACCCTCTCCCCCCAACCAAAACGAGACATTGTCCTCAATGTTCGAAGGTAGAAAGATAGAGTATAGAAGACATCACCTGAAACAGCGAACAATGACAAACCTGAAACACACTTAAACAAAACATAAAAAGTAACAAAACAAAATAATATGCTATTAATAAAACCAAAAGACACAAGGTTTCACAGATGAAGGCTCAAATCTAATCTAAGCTTTTTACGACTTTCCTTAGTTGACCAATCTAGACGACTCATGCAAGGATCAATGACAGGGATGAAAGATTGTAGTTGGTCAATCAATTGTTCAGCAGTAGCAGCAGAGATTATGATTCGTCGTGCCGAAGATGTTAGAAATTCCTGTTCCACAGCTTGATCAAGGAAAGACAGCAACTTATCATAAAAACCATTAACATTTAACAAACCTATAGGTTTATGGTGAATGTGCAGCTGGGCCCAAGATGAAATATGAAAGATCTCTTCCAATGTGCCCAGACCACCTGGTAAGGCAATGAAGGCATCAGCATGGTTAAACATGGTATTCAGTCGGTCAGACATTGTTGGGACCTGTAGTTCCTCTCCAATTGTTTTTCCAATGATGTCCCCAGTTGCTAAAGCTTTGGGGACAACCCCCAAAACTTGACTGCCTCCTAAAAATGCAGCCATTGACACACCTCCCATTAACCCAAGGCTGCCTCCCCCATACACTAAATGAATCTTTCTCTCAGCTAGTACCCGACCAAGAATATATGGGATGAGTAGAAATGAAGGGAAGGAAGAGAAGAATTTATAGATGAAAAAGTGAAAATGCAATCATACCACCTATATGTAGGCCAGCTGTAGTCTCACAAACTCTCTCTCTCTCTCTCTCTTTATTAATTATTTATTTTGAAAAAGCATGTATGTACAGGTAGTTGTGATTGTGGCTCACATCTTCCCTTGGTTTTACGTCCAAGAACGGCTTAAACGCCCTTTATGGGTCGGGGATAGGCTTCCCCATCCAGTTTCTTAAAAACTGGCAAACAGGGTCTTTTTTAGTCAGATTCCCAAGACTAAGTCGATCATGTTCTTTATGGAATTGTGGCCATAAATCATGAATTACACGATGCACATCTCCACTAGGATGCGTCTCAAGGGTCAACAAAAGATTATCTAAAGACCCCTTACTCAGGCCATCCTTAATGAATTGTATCTTATCTTCACGGTTTACAGATACCATTCCTAAAGAACGACATGTCGTATTACAAGTCCATCTGGCACATCGATGACAGACTTTCAGTCGTTTTGCACGACGTTTCTTTGCAAAAGTGCTTTTACCTGTTCCAGGCATGTGTGAAATGAAAGAATTGGATGACTCACCTGATAATCAAACCTTTGCTTCAATTAACCAACGGATATCTTCAGGAATTCCATGATTCATTAACAACCTCAATCTTGCACACCTAGCACGGTAAATTTTATTAATCGCATGTGGAGGCAAAGCGGGAAAATACCTTTTCAACTTTTCAAGAGTGGTGTCCATTTTCAAAAGAGAATTAGAGAAGCGATTCAAAGAAGGAAGAAAGAGCTAAGAATTATACAAACATATACAGATATCAGTTATTTGGGAAACTGAAAGAACCGACTTAAGTCACGGAGTACCGTTATCCGCCATTTGACCGGGGTGAAAGAGAGACTAGCAAAACAATAGATACAACAAAACACAAAACAATGTGAGAAAAAGAATCAATCTTTATATACAGGATCACTCAATTTAATAGAGTCATTTTCAACCGAAAAATTATCAAAATAAACTTTCAAACGATGCCCATTTACCTTGAAAACATTGTCATTCTTTGGATCCTCAATATCACAGGCCCCATATGGATACACATGTTTCACAATGAAAGGACCGCTCCATCTTGATCTTAATTTTCCAGGAAATAAATGGAGTCGAGAATTATAAAGCAAGACTTTTTCACCAAATTGAATGTTTTTCTCAATATTTTCTTGTCATGAAAGTCTTTGATTCTTGCTTTATGAATTTTTGAATTGTCATATGCATCATTTCTTATTTCCTCAAGCTCATTTATTTGCAATTTTTCGCAGCTGACTAGCATCATCAAGGTTTTGAATTGAAAAGCTTTAATAGCCCAATAAGCTTTATGTTCAATTTCCACAGGCAAGTGACAAGGTTTTCCATAGACTAGTCTATAAGGTGACATACCTAATGATGTTTTATAAAGCAGTTCGGTAAGCCAAAGTGCATCATTAAGTCTTAAAGACCAGTCTTTCCTATTAGGGTTCACTGTTTTCTCCAAGATCTGTTTGATCTCCCTATTAGCAAGCTCTACTTGTCCACTTGTCTGAGGGTGATAAGGGGTGGCAACTTTATGTGTGATTCATATTTCTTCATTAAAGACTCAAATGGCTTGTTGCAAAAGTGTGTTCCACCGTCACTTATCATGGCTCGAGGGATTCCAAATCGACTTAAAATGTTTTCTTTCAAAAACTTTATCACTATTTTGTGATCATTGGTTTCGACTTGGAATTGCTCTATCCATTTTGAAACATAATCTACTGCGACCAATATGTACAAGAAACCAAATGATGGAGGAAATGGACCCATGAAATCTATACCCCAACAATCAAAGATCTCAATGACAAGAATAGGATTTAAAGGCATCATGTGACGTTTTCGAAATAGATCCCAACTTTTTGACAATTTTTCACAAATCTTACAGAATGCATGTGAGTCTTTTGAACATGGTGGGCCAATAGAATCCACTTTTGTAAGATTTTTGCAGTTGTCTTTCTTGATGAGAAATGACCCCCACATGCCTCAGAATGACAAAATTTAATGACACTACTTACCTCATTGTCAGGAATGCATCTTCGAAATATTTGATCAGGACAATATTTGAATAAATATAAGGTCATCCAATAAAAAGTTCTTTACTTCGTTCAAGAAACTTTCTTTTGTCTTGGGTACTCCAATGAGCTGGCAATTGTCCTGAAACAAGAAAATTAACAATATTAGCAAACCAAGGCATCGTAGAGACAGAAAATAAAGATTCATCAGGAAAGTAGTCATCGATTGGTGTAATGTCAGATCTCGAATCGGTTGTCAATCTTGACAAATGATCTGCGACAACATTTTCGGTGCCTTTCTTGTCTTTGATTGTGATATCAAATTCTTGAAGTAACAAAATCCACCGCATCAATCTAGCCTTAGAATCTTTCTTAGAGAGAAGATATTTCAATGCTGCATGATCACTAAAAACAATAACAGGTGAGCCAACAAGATAAGATCTGAATTTTTCACATGCAAATACTACTGCAAGTAATTCTTTTTCAGTGGTAGTGTAATTCATTTGAGCACTATTTAAAGTTTTACTTGCATAGTAAATCACATAAGGTTTCTTATCTTTCCTTTGTCCCAAGACAACACCCACGGCATAATCACTAGCGTCACACATTATTTCAAAAGGTAATGACCAATCAGGAGGTTGAATGACAGGAGCAGAAGTAAGCAAGTTTTTAAGTTTAACAAAGGCTTGTTCACAATGTTCAGTCCATTCAAAAATATTATCCTTTGTTAGAAGGTTACTCAAGGGCTTAGATATTACACTAAAATCTTTGATGAACCTTCTGTAAAAACCAGCATGTCCTAAGAATGATCTAACATCTTTAACAGATTTTGGTGTTGGTAAGTTGGCAATTAACTCGATTTTAGATTTGTCAACCTCAATTCCTTTCGATGAAACAATGTGACCAAGTACGATGCCGTTTGTTACCATAAAGTGACATTTTTCCCAATTCAGTACAAGATTCTTCTCTTCACACCTGCTCAAAACCTTTTCTAAGTTAGTCAAACAATCATCAAATGAATCACCAAAAACAGAAAAATCATCCATAAAAAATTTCAAAGAAAACGTTCAAACCATATCACTGAATATGCTAAGCATGCATCTTTGAAATGTGGCTGGTGCATTACATAATCCAAAAGGCATCCTTCGATATGCAAAAGTACCAAATGGACATGTGAAAGTAGTCTTCTCTTGATCTTCCAATGCAATTTCAATTTGATTGTAACCTGAATAACCATCTAGGAAACAATAAAATTCAATGACCTGCAACTCTTTCTAGGATTTGGTCCATGAAAGGTAAAGGGAAATGATCTTTTCTAGTCATTGAATTAAGTTTCCTATAGTCAATGCACCATGCGCCAACCCGTAACAGTCCTAGTTGGAATTAACTCATTTTTCTCATTTGTTATCACAGTGACTCCAGACTTTTTGGGTACAACTTGGGTAGGACTTACCCATTTGCTTATCAGAAATAGGGATAAATGATTCCATTATCTAGAAGCTTAATGACTTCATTTTTCACTACTTCTTTCATATTAGGATTAAGCCTTCGTTGCATTTCTCTAGAGGGTTTAGCATTTTCCTCCAAATAAATCCTGTGTGTGCAAATCAAAGGGCTAATTCCTTTTATGTCAGCTATGGTCCATCCTAATGCATTTTTGTGCATTTTTCAGAGTCTGTAATAACTTACCTTCTTGATGCGCATTAAGTTTGGAAGAGATTATTACCGGAAAAGTTTCATTTTCTCCCAAAAATGAGTATTTGAGATTAAATGGTAACGGCTTCAATTCAGGTTTTGGTGGTTGAACACTTGAAGGTATGGGCTCAATTGATCGTGGTGGCAATTCTTCAATTTGTGGTCTCCAATTGCATGCTTTGATTCCTGAAAGTAGACCATTTGCAAATCATCAGATTCATCAATCTCAGTTTCACTAGAAGTGGTTTGAAATTGATCATGAAACTAATTTTTCAATAAAGTCCACTTCCTGTAAATCATTATCATCTTCAGGTTGCTTGTAAATGTTGAAAATATTCATCTCCAATGTCATGTTTCCAAATGATAGCTTCATCAGTCCATTCCTACAATTAAATCAATGCATTAGAAGTGGCAAGAATGGACGTCCTAAAATGACAGAATTGAATTACATGCTTCAACAGGTTGCGTGTCCAAGACAACAAAATCCAACAGGATAAATGAATTTATCAACTTGTACCAACACATCTTCAATTATTCCTCTAGGCACTTTTACAGATCTATCGGCGAGTAAAAAGAGTTACAGAGGTTGGTTTTAAAACTCACCTAGATTGAGACTCTGAAAAACTGAATATGGAAGTAAATTCACACTAGCTCCAAGATCAAGTAAGGGCTCTTTCAATTTTATGTTCTCCAATAAAGCAAGAAATTGTAGGACAACCAGGGTCTTTATATTTCAAAGCATTATTGTTCTGAAGAAATGACACTTACTTGTTCGGTCTAAAAATGCTTTCTTTTTCACATTCAATTTTCTCTTCACAGTGCACAGATCTTTCAAAATTTAGCATAGGAAGGAACCTGTTTAATAGCATCCAACAAAGGTATATTGATCCTTACCTGTTTGAAAATTTCAAAGATTTCAGAGTTGTGACTAACTTTCCTTTGTTTGATCATGGCATGAGGAAATGGAAGTGCTGGCGGGGAATCAGCCTTTTCTTTGCAATGTTCAGGTTCAACCCCTTCCTTACCCTCAGAGATAGACTCATCATCTTTCTCACAAGGTTCAAGAATAGGTTTTTCAATAACCTTACCACTACGAAGAGTGATGACTGATTTGACTTGATCCATGTGTTGGCTTCCAGAACTACTTGCATTTGCATTGTATTGCCCCTTTGGATTTTGCTGTGGTTTGAGAAGGAAACTTACCTTTCTCTTGGAAACTGAGAGCAGATGTTAATTTTGCAAGAGCATCTTTAAAATCGGTCATGCTTTGAGCAAGTTGAGTGTTGATTGTCTCCTGCTTTTCAATGAATGCATGCAATGTTTCCTCAAAATTTCTTCTAGGAGGTGGAGCATAAGGAGGTGCATATCCATGAGAATTTTGGAAATTATGGTGTGCTTGAAACGGTGGATGTGAAGTTTGTGCATTGTTGCTATCACTCTTCCAACTAAAATTTGGGTGATTTCTCCAACCAGGGTTATATGTTTGTGAGTATGGGTTATGGTTGGGTCTTTGGAAACTGTTTAAAGCATGGGCTTGTTCATGGAGGCATTCCTTGAAAGAAGGCAAAGTTGGACAATCATTGGTTGCATGCTCATTTGTTTCACAGATTTGACACACAATGTCTTGAACAGATTTTAATTGACCACTCTTTTTTTAATTCTAGTGCCTCGACTTTTCTAGCTAAAGATGCAAACTTGGCTTGGAGGTCATGATCTTCCCTAAAGGTTGTGCATACCCCCACTAGATGTATGAGGTTGAGTTTTACCTGGTGCCTCATAAGTACCTGTGGTGTCCCAATTTTGAGCATTTTTCAGCTAGCAAGTCTAGGTACTCCATTGCTTCATTAGGGTCTTTATCTTCAAAAGTTCCATTGCACATCAATTCAACCATTTGCCTATCTCTAGGTGTTAAACCCTCATAAAAATGTGAAACCAATCTCCATGTTTCAAAACCATGATGTGGGCAAGTATTAAGCAAATCTCGATACCCTATCCCAACATTGGTAAAATGTTTCTCCTGGCTTTTGAGTGAAAGTGATGATTTGTCTTTTGAAAGAGTTTGTTCTGTGAGATGGAAAAAACTTCTTTAAAAATTGTTGTTGCATATCATCCCAAGCACGAATGGATCCTGGTCTCAAATTTTGTAGCCATGTTTTAGCTTTATCTTTTAATGAAAAAGGAAAAAGCTTTAATCGAATGGTGTTCATGCTACAATTTGAGTCATTATAGGTATTACAGACCTCCTCAAATTCCCTTAAATGCAAGTATGGATTTTCTAAGTCTAAGCCATGAAAAGATGGTAAAAGTTGAATAATGCCTGGCTTAAAATTAAAATGAGATGCATCAGGAGGGAAAACTATGCATGAGGGTGCACTTGTTCTTGTGGGATTCATGTGGTCTCTAAGTGTTCTCATACGGTTATTCTCATTATTCTCATTATGAAGCGATTGATTATCTTCTTCGGCCATATTTTCTGAAAATGATGAGGATACCCTACAAAGTCTACCACTTAATGTACGTGACCAAACTCTCATGCACGTGTAAGAAGAGAATAAAAGGAAGAAACGAAAATAGAAGAAAAAGAAACTAAAGAAAACAAAACAAAAGAAACAACAGTTAGAAAAAAATGAAAAGTGAAAGGAGAAAATAAAATAAATATTATAATTTATACAAGAATTTACCTCCCCGGCAACGGCGCCAAAAACTTGACACGACCAAAAGCTTGATGTCTTTTCCCAAGTGCAGGAGTGTCGAAGTAATAAATAACCCGGCAAGACCGGGGTCGAACCACAGAGAGGTTAATTGTATAAATTATAAATAACAATACAACAACAACAACAATAACAATAACAATAACAATAACAATAATAATAATTATAATACTCAGTACGTGGCGTTGTTACACCTGAGAATGATCCAAAAGATCGGGTCACAGGTTTCCAGCCTATATACTGAGTTTATGAAAAGATCAAAGGGATATATTATAGAATGTAAATAACAACAACAATAATAATAATAAAAATAATAGTAGTAGTAGTAGTAGTAATAGAAGTAGATGAAGAAATTAATGAGAACTTTGAGTTGGAAGATTAATGTAAGGATTAAACAATGATAAAAATGAATGTCAAGGTTAGAGGATCCACTAATGGTACTTCAAACAAGTATAATATAAACTCTTATTACTCAATTGGAAACCACACATAAAGGAGGTTCCAATCAGATTATAAATTGTTAACATGATTACATTAGTTATCTTATTCGAATAAAGCTAATACTTGTAAATGTTGGCAGGCATTCATGATTATAACTTATGTTAACAACAAATCAAGTCCCTTTCATAGCTCAGGTGTCGGTTATACCATACAGTATGGGCTATGAAAGTACCAAGTATTTGTTGTACCAAGTGTTATACAACATAAATCTAGATTAACCATTTAACAAGCAAAGTATTAAAAGTGAACAAGATAACAAATATAAAACATGTTAGTATCCAACGTTAAGGTCCATGTTAAGTTTATTATACTTATTCTTACACCATTAGTGTACCCTTTTCACCTTGACATAATTAACTTAGCTAAACATAATGAAAGAAAGAAACATAAATAAACAAGATAAGAACATAAATGAGAAAGAACTTAACTAAGTAAAAGAAAGGAAATGAAGTGCATAAACTTGATATTAATGAAAGCAAGACATAAGCAATACAAAGAGAGAAAGCAAGAGCATGATCTTGATCTGAACACCAAGATGCCTCAATACATGGTAAGTGCCTCCTTTTATAGGCCAAAATTTGGAACTATTGATTTGTTGACTAATTGATGAGTGGGTGGCCACATCTTGACTAGATAACAATCCTTATCTTCTTGTCTGATCAAGACGTCATTGCTAACATCATAATTTGCCCAGAATACTCAAGAATGTTCTAGGAAATTGTCTCAGCTTTCCAACAAAAAAAAAAATGAGGTCATTTGGACTTCTAGAACTCAAGATATGGGCTGAACACTAAATAGTGTTTGGGATGCAGGACAGCTTCGGACTTCTTCGTTGTTCCTTCAATTTTGGACTTCAAAACGACCTTTTCAAATCTTGGGCTCCTCATGAAAGTTGTAGGCTTTTGTCTTACCTTTCCATCCATATAAAGTGGACCTAAATCCGAAATCTAGAGCTCCAGATATGATCCAATTACCGAGCAATGTTCCGGTTTGGACTGCACCGACATCTCTTTTCTAAGTTTGGCCATCTCTTTGTCCTTTAACTTTCAATACTTAAACTCATCAATCAATCCTTTTATTTATGTGATAGTCCTGCATTTAAAATGAGCATTTACCATAAATTAAGGTATCTTATAATATCAAACTTGTTATTATAAAACATGATTTAGTTAAGGAGTTATTGATACTTCAAGTGCAAAATGATGATATAAAACCTTGATAAACATGCACTTTTAAGTACTAATCATTAGTGTTCGTTGTGTCAAGTGATGTCTTCTATACTTTATCTTTCTACCTTAAGGCATTGAGGACAATGTCTCATTTTGGTTGGGGGGAGAGAGTAGTAGTTGACATTAAAAAACAACTTACTAACTGTTTTTGCTATTATTAAAACCATTTGACAAAACTGTTATTACTAGGATGGTAAAGTAAGGGAGAATTTTATTGACTCTTGAGACGCATCTTAGTAAACATTTTCCAATGGTTATTTGCAATATTCATAACAAGGTCTATCACATACTTCTCTTGAAATATTCAAGTTTACAAACTCTCGCGTTATTATCAATAGTTTCTGCTCATATACTTATTAAACAAGTATTTATAAACCTTTATTTTCACACACATTTTAACATATGATTATGGGTTGCACATTGGATTATTGCATTATTTATTTTCTTTTGTTAAAGGTAGCAACTAAGGGAAATGGATAGTATATAATTTGCAAAAAAAAAAAAAATTGATAATATTGATGATGATAAAAACGTAGATAAGTTTGGTTTCGTAGCCTCCCTAACCTATGCAATTAATCCTGAATGGGTGTTTTAAAACCTAATACCATAAAGTCAACTGACTTGGGAGCTATTGGCCTAGTGCTTGTTACATGAGTTCAGGAGAAATGCTTATGGGAATCAAACATTGCATTATCTATGTATCAGTATCTGCAACCCGAGTTACTAAGCTTATAAGGGTGTCTTAACACCTAATGCCCTAAGACCAACTGGTCTGGGAGTCATTAGTTGAAAGCTTGTCACATGGGTTAAAGATGCATTGTGTTTTAAGTTATATGTATATATATTAAAAAAAAAAGATAATAATCACAACCCAAGGATGTCAACCTTAAATATTAGAATAGAATATTGTTTTCTTCCAATAAAAGTCCCATCATCTATGTTTTCATACAATAAGCACATAAAAAGACAGGTTTATTAATATTTTATTTAAAAGGTAATACCTCTTAAATAAAATATTAATAAACCTGTCTTTTTATGTATGTATGTATATATCTATATATAATGAGAGTTTATTTATTTGGATAGATTAATGGAAGTTGAATGATAAATGCCTTGCTTTGTGGAACTTGCAAATTATTTTTTCTATTTTAACGCTTTGATTACTAGGGACTAGTAATAAGCTGGTTGGGGGGTGTGATTAGTACTTAAAAGTGTATTTTTATCAAGGTTTTATATCATCATTTTGCACTTAAAGTATCAATAACTCTTTAACTAGATCATGTTTTATAATAACATATCTAATAATATAAGATACTTTCAATTTATGGTAAATGTTTATCTTAAATGCAAGCCTATCACATAAATCAAGGGATTGATTGATTAGTTTAACTACTGAAATTGAGAAGGCAAAGAGAGGGCTAAGCTTAGAAAAGAGAAGCTAATTCATTCCAAAATGAAACACTATTCAGTCATTGGTTCATAACTAGAGTTGTAGAATTTGGATTTAGGTCTGCTCTATATGGATGGAAAGCTAAGACATAGGCCTAAAACTTTCATGAGAAGTGCAAGATTCAAAAACACCATTTTTAAGTTCAAATTATAGCAACAACGGAGAAGTTTGAATCTGTCCTACAGCCCAGACACTGTTCAGTGTTTAACCCATGTCTCTAGTTCTAGAAGTCCAAATGCATCGATTTTTTTTGTTTGAAAGCTGAGACAATTTACTAGAACTTTAATGACATAAATCTGTTCAAATTCTGACGTTAGCAATGATGTTTTGTTTACAGAAGTAGATAAGGATTGTCACCAAGTCAAGATGTGGCCACCCACTCAATAATTAGTCATCAAATCAATAGTTCTAAATTTTGGCATATAAAAGGAGGCATTTTCCATGCATTTAGGCATCTTGGCTTTCATATCAAGATCATGCTCTTTTTTTCTTTCTTTATATTTTTGTAATGTTTTAAGTTTTATTTCATGTTATATTTTCTTTAATCTCTTGTTTATGCTTTTCATTTCCATTACTATACTTATGTTCTTATGTTGTTTATTTATGTTTATTGACATGACCAAAAGCTTGATGTCTTCTCACAAGTGCAGGAGTGTCTAAGTAATAAATAACCCAACAAGACTGGGGTCGAACCACAGAGAGGTTAATTGTATAAATTATAAATAACAATACAACAACAACAACAACAACAACAACAATAATAACAATAATAGTAATAGTAATAATAATATTACTAGTAATAATAATAATAATAATACTCAGTACGTGGCGTTGTTATACCTGAGAATGATCTAAAAGATCGGGTAACAGGTTTCCAGCCTATATACTGAGTTTATGAAAAGATCAAAGAGATATATTATATAATATAAACATATTTCTGATGCGAATGAACAAGGCAAGACCAACAATGTCAGGATCCTTGATCAAACACAGAGCATGATCTAAAAGATCGGGTCACAGGTTTCCAGCCTATATACTGAGTTTATGAAAAGATCAAAGAGATATATTATATAATATAAACATATTTCTGATGCGAATGAACAAGGCAAGACCAACAATGTCAGGATCCTTGATCAAACACAGAGCATACTTAACATACATAAAAATGACAAGAATGTAAATAGTAGTAGTAGTAGTAGTAGTAAAAAAAGAGAAGAGGAAGAAATTAATGAGAACTTTGAGATGGAAGATTACTGTAAGGAATAAACAATTATAAAAAAAAATATCAAGGTTAGAGGATCCACTAATGGTACTTCAAATAAGTATAGTATAAACTGTTATTATTCAACTGGAAACCACACACAAAGGGGGTTCCAATCATATTATAATTGTTAACATGATTACATTAATTATCTTATTCGAGTAATGCCAATACTTGTAAATATTATCAGGTATTCATGGTGATAACTTATGTTAACAACAAATCAAGTTCCTTTCATAGCACAGGTGTAAGTTTTACCATACGGTTGGGCTATGAAAGTGCCAAGCATTTGTTGTACCAAGGGTTGTTCAACACAAATCTAGATTAACCATTTAACAAAAAAGGTATTAAGAGTAAGCAAGATAATAAATATAAAACATGTTAATATCAAGCATTAAAGTCCATGTTGAGTTTATACTATACTTATTCTTACACCATTAGTGTAACCTTTTCACCTTGACATAATAGATTTAGCTAAACATAATGAAAGAAAGAAACATAAATAAACAAGATAAGAGCATAATTATACAAATAAAGGAAAGGAAATGAAGAGCATAAACAAGAGATTAATATAAACATCAAATAAAACTTAAACATTACAAAAATACAAAGAAAGAGAGCAAGAGCATGATCTTGATCTGAACACCAAGATGCCTAAATGCATGGAAAATGCCTCCTTTTATAGGCCAAAATTTGGAACTATTGATTTGATGAATAATTGTTTGAGTGGGTGGCCACATCTTGACTTGGTTAAAATCCTTATCTTCTTGTCTGAATAAAACATCATTGCTAACATCAGAACTGGAACCATATGTACTCATGAAAGCTCTAGGAAATTCTGTTAGCTTTCCAGGAAAAAAAAAGTTGAGGTCATTTGGACTTCTAGAACTCAAGATATGGGCTGAACACTGAACAGTGTCTGGGCTACAGGAGAGATTCGGACTTCTCCGTTGTTGCTATAATTTGGACTTGAAAACGGCCTTCTTATATCTTGGTGTCCACATGAAAGTTGTAGGCCTATGTTTTACTAAATCTGTTAAAAATTTGAGATCATTTGGATATCTAGAACTCGAGATATGACCCAATTACCGAATAGTGTTCTAGTTTGGACTGCACCAACATCTCTTTTCTAAGCTTCACCCTTCTTTATCTTCAAAATTTCAGTAGTTGAATGCATCAATCAATCCTTTGATTTATGTGATAAGCCTGCATTTAAGATGAATATTTACCATATATTAAGGCATTTTATAGTATCAGACCTGTTATTATAAAACAAGCTTTAGTTAAGGAGTTATTGATACTTCAAGTGCAAAATGATGATATAAAACCTTGATAAACATGCACTTTTAAGTACTAATCATTTATCTTCTTCATTATGTTTAGCTAAGTTTATTATGTCAAAGTGAAAAGGTTTCACTAATGGTGTTAGAATAGGTATAATATAAACTCAACATGGACTTCAATGTTTATATTTAAGAAAGTTTGTTATTAACATGTCTTATCTTTTTATCTTACTAATTCTTAATACCTTACTTGTTAAATGGTTAATCTAGATTTGTGTTGTATAACACTTGGTACAACAAATTCTTGGCACTTTCATAGCCACCAGTATGGTATAACCTACACATGTGATATGAAAGGAACTTGATTTGTTGTTAACATAAGTTAACATCATGAATTCCTAACAATATTTAAAAGTATGGTGTTACTAAAATAAGATAATTAATATGATCATGATAAAAATTTATAATGAACTATTAAGGATAAATCATCGGATTGAAACCTCCTTTGTGTGTGGTTTCCATTTGATTAATAAAAAGAGTTTATACTATACTTATTTCTAATACTATTAATGCATCCTCTAACCTTGACAATTGCTTTTATCCTTGTTTAATCTCCACATTAATATTACATCTCAAAGTCTTCTTTACACCGTCGTCGTCGTCGTCATCATTATTATTTATAATTTATATAGTTAACCTCCATGTGGTTCGACCCCGGTCTTGTTGGGTTATTTATTACTTCGACACTCCTACACTTGGGAGAAGACATCAACTCTTTAATCGTGTCAAACGGCTGGGATGAGAGGGCGTTAGGGTAGTCTCCAAGTTTTTGTTTGGCTATACAAATGAGTTGCTAAAGAAAAATAATAAAGAGGTGAAGTAAAGAGAGACGTACAGAAAGAGTGAAGAAAAACAAAGAGAACAAGCATAAGGCTGAGGTTAGAGAAACAGAAAAAAAAAAAAAAAAAAAAGATGAGAACAAGAGGGAAGATTATCTCCAGTCTATCCTACATTGCCAAAAAGGAGTTCACAAAATCTAAGGGTTTTTTAAAACTCCTAACAGCAAAAAAAGGAAGCTTTCTTTGGTTTTCAGAGGTAGAAAGGCAAAGTCTTTTCCATTTGTCTGTACTTCATCTTCTGCATTCAAACAAGCAGGATCCGCAAGTATTAGTTTCCAGTTTCTTCATCCTTGCTATATTTAAACTTGGCATCTGTGATTTGTTCTATTCCAAAACCTATTTCTTCTTTTGCTCTAGATATTCAGTCTTTGTTTTGATAAAAGGTGTTATGCTTACCCAATGTTCCTTCCATGATTTTGAGTTTTGATTATTGTTTATGTTAAAGTTGTGTGCTCTTTTCTTATTCTATTACTATGAGAGACCGTGGGTTTTAAAGTTCTTCATTGTCCCTTCCTCCCTCTACTCAATGCCTTCTTGATTGGGATTTTTATAGGAATGTCTTCCACATGGATTTAGTTTTATCCATAAAGAAAAATGCGAGAGGGGGTCTTTTGGCAGGGGTTTGGTTCACATTTTCATTTATGTTTCTGTGAGAAGGGAGATAGCTAGCCATTGGTCTATAGTTATAGTCTTTAACATACATAGTACAAAGGCATGTTGTTCAAGTTCTTTCCTTTTACATGAAACAAACATGGCAATACCTGAGATTAAGAAAAGGGGGGCGTGAGTCACGGGTTCTGCTATAGGATTGGGTTCAAAGCTGTGAATTTCATGTGTACGCAGACTTACTCCTTTATGTTGAAAATAATGGGTCATGTTATGTTTAGGTTCTGAGTTTGAGTTGATGGACCGAAGTCTGTTTGATGAGATTTGGCTTTTGAAAGTTTTTTTTCCTCTGTCGAGTTCCTCCTGCTTTGTTTTACATGCATTGTTTAAGTGTTGTGATGTTAGAAATATATGTGATGGTTTGTGGTTTTAATTGTGATTGTTGTGATGCTTGTGTTTTGATTATTATAAAAATGTTTTCTTGCCTGTTGCATACGGTCAATACTCTAACATATTTTGAACATTTCTCTTTAAAAAAAAAAACAAATATTCAAAGTTTAAAAGAAAATGTGTTTTAGCATGGATTTCTTAAACACAAAAATTATTTTCTTGCATTTTGGATTTTGCAACATGTTTAATCCAAAGGGTGTTGGCCAATATTTTCAAAAAAATATATAAATCTTATTTTTAGGGAATTCATCTTTATTCACCATTAATAGTTGGATAAAGAAATCCCAAATGGGTTACTCTCCAAAATATTAATGGGAATAATTTTATTCACCATTGATATTTTGATAAAGAAATCCCAAAGAGGTTAAAGTCCAAAATATTATTGGAAATAATTTGATATTATTCACTGTTAATATTTGAATAAAAAAAAACCCCAAGTGGTTAATATTCAAAATACTTTTCTAGGAATAATAAGTCATTATCCGTTAATAATATAAGGGAAAAAAAAACTTATGAAAGGTAAATGTCTGAAATTTTGTTAAGAGTAATCTAACTTGTTCATTTTTAACATAATGGTAGGTTTATGCCCAAAATGTTATTTAGAACAATTTAATTGCACATCCTTGAAAGAAGCCTCAATTATAATTGAGGACATTTCAAATTTTGATTCAACGGTTTATGGGTCATGAAAGTATGAAATACTAAGGCAAAAATAGGCTTTTAAAGCACCTTGAATTTCCTTAAATTTCTAACTTAGTTTTTTTGTTTCTTTTCCTTGTGATTTACGAGTCACAAACACTTGAAATACTAAAGGGAAAATGAGCTTTTAATCTCCTTAGATTTCTATTTTAGTTGTCTCTTAATTCATAGGTTGTAAATTTATTTCAAATCAAACACAAATTTCAAGAGATTTGCATTGGTTCTTCTTGGCACACTATAGACATATCTAAAGGTATAATCCATATTGGCCAAGGGTTTTTTTTTTCTTTTAGACTTTGAACCCAAGTCCATTCATCATAGCAAACTCATCCCAAGAAAACTGATTAGAAGACACCAACACCATAGCAATGATAAAGCAAACTAAACACCAAGCAATGTACCTTTGGTAGGGCATACTAGGGGTGCTAAAACCTTCCCTTTACGCAGTCAGTCCCTTACCTTAGAATCTCTAAAAGACCAATTAGGGTTCTTAGTGACCATAATACTAGGTGACGACTCTCTTTTTCACAAAACAAAGACCTCGACATCAATCTCCCGCTCCAGGAAGGGTCGCCTCGACGTCGAGCTCTCGAGAGGGTATGACAACTAATATAATTTCTTCATCATTAACATTACCACACAACTCATTTAGTTAACAATCAACAATATCAATTCATCACTTAAATAATTTTTTCATCATCAACATTACCACACAACTCATTTAGTTAACAATCAACAATATCAATTCATCACTAATATAATTTCTTCATCATCAACATTATCACACAGCCCATTTAATTAACCAACAACAATATCAATTTATCACTAATATAATTTCTTCACCACACAACCCATTAAATTAACCTACAACAATATCAATTCATCACTAATATAATTTTTTTAATTTTACAAATTAAAACATTACCCACTCTTATTTCACTTATTTAAATAGTAATTCATCACAATTTCATATATTAACCCAATCAACCTCACAACTCATGCCATAACTATACACTAGCACAATTAAATGAAATCTTAATCCACTAAATGCATCAATTTAATTAAGAGAAAAGGATTTGTTACCTTCTAACCCAAAGAAATAAGAAATGGAAAGCTTGAAATCACCACAAAAATTTATTTCTGCCTTCCCCCCTTATTTCCTCTCAATGCCTCTCCTTTAAAAGAAAAATTCATTGTTTCCCTTTTGAGATTTCATTGTTCAAAACCCTTCCTAGTATGTCTTAATCACTAGTTCTACCCTTTTTTTGTGATTTATTTTGGATGCACCTTGATAATTTTCCACTCAATTTCTTATCCCTCTTAAGCCCTCCAATGGCCGGTCAACATGCCCGTTTTTATTCCACTCCACACTTGTTTATATATATTCAAGTCCCCCCCCCCTCCTTTTCATTTAAGTACTTCTTTGTTTTGTTTTAAAAACCATTTGGCCCTAAAGTTTGACTTATTCAGTTTAATCATTGTCCCACATTCACCTTATTAGATAATAATTTCCACTACATTAACTTCTATATATATTTTTTTATTATTATTATTTATTTATTTATTTTTCCTTTTTTATTTTAAATCAAAATATAGGGATTTACCCAAGAGTTATAGAGAACCTACGGTAAAACTAGTCTTCTCTACAGTAGCAGAATTGGAAGCATGCAACTTTGAAGAAGGAGAACTTGTCCTTGAACAATGATCGCTAGAAAAACAAGCAAATGGTGATAGAGGGGCAGGCCTGCGTGGCAATGGGATGGTGGCAGACATGGTAGGAGAGGTGGATCTGAAGGGGTGTGGTAGGTGGCTGGTTAGAGTTGCTGGTTTGGTGAATTGGTGGGGTAGTAAGGTGAAACTTTAGGGAAGGATTCAAGATTACGAGGTGTGTATGTTGTGAGTAGGTGAATGATTGTTGGCTCTATGTTTAGAATTTGCAAAAGAAAACACATCTTCATGAAAATGAACATGATGGGAGACATAAATACGTTGAGACACTAAATCAAAACATTAATAACCAAGATGATAGGAACTATATCCTAAGAACACACATGGAGATGAACAAAAATCCAACTTATGAGCATGATATGGATTCAAAAAAGGAAAACAAAGACACCTAAAATTATACAAAAAATCATAATCAGGAGTACGAGGAAATAGACACTCAAACAAAGATTTATTTTAGAGGACAAGAGTAGGCATGCGATTAATAAGATATACTAATGATTCAAATGCATAGTTCTAAAATCTTAATGAGGCACTATATTGTCTTAGAAGGGTAAGGCCAATTTCGACAATGTGCCGATGGCAACGCTTAACTATGTCATTTTATTTGTGTGTATGAGGACATATTAACTTGTGATGAAAACCAATAATCTAAAAGAATCGGTTTAACTTATAATATTCGCCACCCCAATCAGTTTGAACATATTTAATTTTACATGAAAACTGATGCTCAACAAGTGTTTGAAAGCGATGAAATGTAGAAAACACATCGAATTTTGCAACAAGAGGATAATACCATTTATGTTAGGTATGGGCATTGATAAATATAACAAAGTAATGAAAACCATAAGAAGAAAACATAGGACAGGGCCCCAAACATCACTAAATATCAAATCAAGTGGGGTAGTAGTTTTTGTGATCCGTAGATCTCAATAACAAGCACGATGACTTGCTTAGCAAACAAGCTTGACATTGACAAAAAGAGCATCTAAAAGTACAAACTATTTTATTTTTGAAAAGTAACAAATTTAAAATGCGAGAAGTAGGATAACCCAATCAACGATGCCATAGATCAGTAGTTGCAGAAACACAAGGAGACCAATAAGCCTGAGGGATGGACGTGGCAAAAGACTCAAATAGAACATAGAGACCATCGTTACTCTGACTGAAAAACAACAGTTCCTTAGTGATGAGTTCTATTACATAAAACACAGATGCTTGAAATTCAAAATGAACATTATTATCATAATAAAATTTATAAACAAAAAGCATTGGTTTGGTAATATGAGGCTCATGAAGAACATTAGATAATTTAAAAATGTGTTTTGGGGAATGTAATATGGTATGTTCAATATAGGATATGGCAAGGCCCTTACCTTCACCAATATATAAATTATCATTAACAAGATAGGATGTAGAATCGGTTAAAGTTGTAAGATCAGGTATAACATGTTGGTTCGTGCCAGTGTTCAAGAACCAAGTACTGTCAGAAACATTACCAACAGCAAGGTTGGCAGAGGGCTATTGGCCACTACCCTCGAAGTTGTGCACATTGTGGAGTTGTGCAGCCTAAGGTGGAGCACAATTGACACTTGACATTCTGCTCAAAAAACTGGTGAGAGGACCACTGTTTAGATCAGAGGGGCACATGTTCTCTTGCTATTTATTTTGCCTCTAGTTAGCAAGAGCAAAGGAATAGAAGCCATGGTATTTAGACCGATTTTGATGGTTGTGGTGGTGCCTGTTAAGACGCCAATTACCATTATAACATCCCTTGTTACTGCTAAAATTAGGGTTGTGCTGAGATGTAGCATGGTGAGTAGAAGGCATTGGTAATAGCAGTGGTTGAGGCAGTAGAGGTGAGCTTGTATCCATGGATTGAAGGGAGGTCTTCTGCAGAAATTCATGGGTAAGGAGATGGTTATGAAGGTCAGCGTATGATAGCAGTTCTGCCTTATTAATGAGGTTGGTTACTAAGTCTTTGAACTTACCATGAAGGCCATAAAACACATGTAGATTGAAATCTTCAAGAGAGATAGGTCGGCCAACAGCAGCCAATTCATCAAATGACAATTTTGCTTGGTGCATATGCATAGCAACCGGAGCATCACATTGCCAAAGATATTGAAAAGACCCATGAAGTTGCATAATATGAGAATTAGACGGAGATGCTAGAGCTTTTTTAAGAGTGCGCCAAAACATAATGTGAGGTATGACAATTGACCACAAGGTGCAACACATCCATGGAGAGAAAGGAGAGTAACGCGCTCAAAATAAGTTATTCATGTTACTTCCAATGAAGAAAAGGGGGTTACTTATCAAAGAGAAACTAGCATAATTGTCAGAAACATGAAGAGGAGGACATGGCACTAAGCCATCAACAAAGTGAAAAACACCCTGACCAATAAGGTATGGCTTCATCTACATTCGCCAATAGAGATAATTTATGTTCGTAAGCTTCAACAAAACAACTTGTTGAGTGTTGGACAAAGCAACTATAGCTGGAGTTGATGTCCCTATAATATGAAGAGGGATGATAGAAACATGAGAAAAAAGTGTCATTGTTTTGCTCTACTAGCGAAGGAGGCTGCTGTGTGGGAAGGCACCACTAGCAGCTACCTGTGAGTGGTTGGCCGGCTCGGCTTGCAATGCTAGTTTGGTTAAGGGAGAAGTCAGCAACAGTAGAGTCCATTTGGGGGGGGAGTAGTAGGGAGTTCTAATGGCAGAAAACACTGATACCAAGTTGAGAAGAAGTAGGAGGCTTAACCTATTAGTTAACTAATCATTTTCTATTTATATATGTTAGCAATATACAATAGTAAAGGTACAGATTACAATACTAGAATAGTGCCTATAATATTTCTTATATATATATATTCTATAATAATCATTGTTAGCTTAATATTCCTAGCATGCTAGTCTCCGATCACAGTGACATCTTCCTAATTCACATACATACTTCCCTCTTTGATCACCAATAATCAACTCATGATCATATCCTGAACAGTAATTACTTTTCTTTTTAGTATTTTTTTTCTCACCATCATGTTTATGTTGTTTTTGTTTTCTTTTTAGGATTCTTTGTGACACGACCAAAAAGCTTGATGTCTTTTCCCAAGTGCAGGAGTGTCGAAGTAATAAAATAAACCCGGCAAGACCGGGGTCGAACCACAGAAGAGGTTAATTGTATAAATTATAAATAACAATACAACAACAACAACAATAATAACAATAACAATAACAATAACAATAACAATAATTATTATTATAATACTCAGTACGTGACGTTGTTACACCTGAGAATGATCCAAAAGATCGGGTCACAGGTTTCCAGCCTATATACTGAGTTTATGAAAAGATCAAAGGGATATATTACAGAATGTAAATAACAACAACAACAATAATAATAAAAATAATAGTAGTAGTAGTGGTTGGTAATAGAAGTAGATGAAGAAATTAATGAGAACTTTGAGTTGGAAGATTAATGTAAGATTAAACAATGATATAAACGAATGTCAAGGTTAGAGGATCCACTAATGGTACTTCAAACAAGTATAATATAAACTCTTTATTACTCAATTGGAAACCACACATAAAGGAGGTTCCAATCAGATTATAAATTGTTAACATGATTACATTAGTTATCTTATTCGAATAAAAGCTAATACTTGTAAATGTTGGCAGGCATTCATGATTATAACTTATGTTAACAACAAATCAAGTCCCTTTCATAGCTCAGGTGTCGGTTATACCATACAGTATGGGCTATGAAAAGTACCAAGTATTTGTTGTACCAAGTGTTATACAACATAAATTCTAGATTAACCATTTAAACAAGCAACGTATTAAAAGTGAACAAGATAACAAATATAAAACATGTTAGTATCCAACGTTAAGGTTCATATTAAGTTTATATTATACTTATTATTACACCATTAGTG